>NC_041380.1:247488367-247518273 GCF_002162155.2 Triticum dicoccoides | reverse complement strand
GGTGGTGGGGGACGCTGGCACCGATGGGATTTCGGGGTGCAGGTCGGATTTGGGGGCGGCGGCTGTGGTCAGGTAGGGCACGAGGGATTGGGGGTGGCTGCGGTCTGGAGGTAGGGCACGAGGTAGTAGTTCTTTTGGGCTTTTTTTGTCTCTCGCGCGCTTTTCCTCACTTGCGCGCGCTTAGGTCCAAACTGTATTTTACTCTCGCGCCAAAAGCGAACCCCAGCAGATAATGGGCCGTAGTAGGCTTCTCCAGGCAGACATGGCGCCCCCAAGTGTCCCGACAGTTTGTTTGCCTTTGTTCTTCAAGTTCTACCAGCAGTTGCATCGCCGTGAGCTAGTTCTACCGGCAGTTACAGATGCCCCGGCAGTAAATTTGCCCTTGTTTAGATACTTCTCCCGGCAGTTAACTGCCCCAAAACAAGTGTTGCGGTGTAGTGCGTCATCCACCACACCTGCACAACCGCCAACCATCTACAGCCCCGGACATCCGGTCCCGCCAGCCCGGACATCCGGCCCTTCCCGAGCTCCCGGAAATCCGGCCTCCTGCCTGGATATCCGGACACCACCTATCCAGAGAGCAACAAGGCCAGCGCCTCCAGCCCGGACATCCGGCCACCCCAGCCCGGACATCCGGCTCCTCATGAAAGCCTGGACATCCGGCCCGACGCCCGGACGTCCGGCCTCCCCTGTCTGCGCACAGTGTAAGGGCCCGAGGCCCGTGTACCCCTTCGCCCACCTAGACTATATATACTCTTCTCCTACCTACGTTTTAGGGTTAGCGTTGTGATGGCTCATTTGAGAGATAGAGCCTCGCCCATCCATATCGGATCTACTCCTTGAGAGAGACCGCAGCCCCTCTATAGAGAAGATCCACCTTGGATTCAAGACCCCCTTTTGGGTGGCCCCATCAAGGCCTCCTCACGGAGAAGAACCGGTTACCCTTTGTATCGTCCCTTGTTGATCGTGGATCATGTATCTTACTTTGTGTTCATGGATCTAGCATATGTGTGATCGTTCTTGTTGGTTTGAGTGATTCTCTCGTGTTTCCCCTCGTGTTCTTCGTGTTTTTCATGGGATCCACTCCTTTCGTGAAAGATCGGCCATCTAGGGTTCCACCCTACATCATCTTGGTATCTAGAGCCACGTTGATCACGATTTCGGAGCCTCCCCATTGTGTTTCTAGCCTTATTTTGTTGATTTTCTCCCTAATTCGAAAATTCCCCACAAAAATAGCCCCCAATTGTTTTTGTGATTTGTTGGTGTGATGAAGTTTTGTTGGATTTGATCCGTGGATTTCATGTGTTGCAGGTAGATCTAGCTTTCCTTCAACTTTCCCCCAATTTCCTTCCACAAATTCCCCCGAATTTTGCCCCGATTTGCCACCTTCCATGCGGAGTTCGTCCACGGATCCAGAGCCCGGACATCCGTCCCCTGGCAGCATCACTTCCATCCACCGCCCCGTTTCCCGTCCAAATTTCGCCAAATTTTGTTCCGGTGCCCACATACACTGCCGCATATCACCACCACTTCCGCATAGCACCTGCATATACCACATACACCACCTTCGCTTACCACTACCAACTCCGATTATTTTGTCACATTTTGCTTTGAGAATTTGAGTTGTGGTTCCGTGTCCTATTGTGTTTTGGCTATTTAGGTACGGTTTGACATCGACACCGCCACTCGTCTTCGCCATGGACGCATCATCGACAACGACCACTTCACCATTTTTGACACTGTCAACCGCTTCTTGCTTACAAACAACCAACATCAAGCGGTAAACTCGTCTTGGTATAGTGATACACCATTCTTGCCATTACATTGATAGCCATCATAGCCTTACTCTTTTGCGTCACTTACCCATCGAGACTAGCCTTTGAGTATTGCCGGCAACGTGACTTGTGCACATTAGTGATCATACTTCCCATAGCATACATAGATCATTGGTGCATATCATGGTATTATCTCTTGTGTCACAAAGTTGTCATCGCATACACAATTGCTATCTTCGTTCGTTAAGCATTGCATGAGAAAAAGAGCTCAAACAACAAAGAGCCAAACAAGCTTTTAAGCAAAAGGGAAAGATAAGCAAAGTTCTTTTAAGCAAGAACCATAGCATCATACAACATTAAGATTGTCATACTAGATCATCTTGGATCATATCATCGAAACACCATACATAGAGCATACTTGGGATAGAAGTCGTTGCATTTTTGCTTACTAGGTTGTGCACAAGTCTTCGTATCCGCCTAGTGTGCAATCGTGCTAGCGTCTCTCTAGTGTTATGCAACAAGAGCATTTTCGTGGATTCCACATTTTGGCTCATCCTTGGTTGCATGACCCCACTTATCTCTTTGCGTATGTGTTTCCATGTACCTTATTTTGCTTGGTCGACTTGTTGCATTGCAAACTTGCAAATCTTTTCCAACATTATTGAAGCTCACTAACAATTGCACCAAATTTCGTGCCACCATCCTAACCGAGCACCACCATAAGCTTTTACTTGTGTAGGTGTGCGAAACCGACAAGAATTGGTACCAATTGTGCTATTTTCTTGTTCCACACTGGAGTGATCTTTGATCCATCTTCAACATCGGTCAAGGTACATTTGGTATACGTTCTTCTCTTTCTCCCACTCACATATTTATCTTGGAATGATGGATAGGCCAAGTACTTCTACCAACCCACTCTTCATCGGGCAAGACGACGCCATGAACTCGTACATCACAAAGAGCCACCTCTTTGGTGCACAACGTGCTTTGCATCAAGAGCAACAAGCAATGAGCGAACGCATCGACAACCTCACCACCGATTTGTGACTTTCCGAGCAACGCACAAGAGACTAATTTGACCACAAGCTCGCCGACAACAAGCAAGAGAACAAATCAAGAATGGACGAGATTCGTGCTTTGTTGGTCAACCACTCTACTTCCACTTCGTCCTCCTCAAGACGGAGCCGCTCAAGTTGACACTCCAACTACACCATCTCCGGCTCAAGTACACCGACATCAAATACTCTCTGTCATTCTGCGCGCCAAGATCGTCAAGCCAACAGCACCATCTACACGACAACAACTCGCAAGAACAACGACATCGTTAAAACCAAGCTACCTTTGCGCAAGCACGAGAACGGCAATGACAACGCCAACATGAAGAGGAAGAGCGAGCGCGTCTATGATATGTCTCCAACGTATCTATAATTTTTTATTGTTCCATGCTATTATGTTATCTGTTTTGGATGCTAATGGGCTTTATTTTACACTTTTATATTATTTTTGGGACTAACCTATTAACCCAAGGCCCGGTGCAAATTGCTATTTTTTTGCTATTTCAGTGTTTCGCAGAAAAGGAATATCAAACAGAGTCCAAACGGAATGAAACCTTCGGAAGCGTGATTTTTGGAACAAACGTGATCCAGAGGACTTGGAGTGGACATCAAGAAATGAACGAGGTGTCCACGAGGTAGGGGGCACGCCTACACCCCTGGGCGCACCCTCCCCCCTCGTGGCTCAACCGACCTACTTCTTCCTCCTATATATGTCCACATACCCAGAAAACATCAAGGAGCACCACGAAACCCTATTTCCATCGCCACAACCTTCTGTACCCAAGAGATCACATCTTGGGGCCTTTTCCGGAGCCCGCCGGAGGGGGCATCGATCACGGAGGTCCTCTACATTAACTCCATGGCCCCTCCGATGATGTGTGAGTAGTTTACTTCAGACCTTCGGGTCCATAGCTATTAGCTAGATGGCTTCTTCTCTTTCTTTGAATCTCAATACAAAGTTCTCCTCGATCTTCTTGGAGATCTATTCGATGTAACTCTTTTTGCGGTGTGTTCGTCAAGATCCGATGAATTGTGGGTTTATGATCATGCCTAGATATTCTCATAATTATTCGCTTTTCTATCAATTACTCGATAGTAATTTGTTCGCCCACCGTAATACTTATGCTATCTTGAGAGAAGCCACTAGTGAAACCTATGCCCCCAGGTCTATGTTCCATCATATAAGTTTCCAATCTATTTTACTTTGCAATCTTTATTTTCAATCTATATCATAAAAATACCAAAAATATTTATCTTATTATTATTATCTCCATCAGATCTCACTCTCGTAAGTGACCGTGAAGGGATCGACAACCCCGTTATCGCGTTGGTTGCAAGGTTCTTATTTGTTTGTGTAGGTACGAGGGACTTGTGTGTGGCCTCCTACTGGATTGATACCTTGGTTCTCAAAAACTGAGGGAAATACTTACACTACTTTGCTGCATCACCCTTTCCTCTTCAAGGGAAAACCAACACAGTGCTCAAGAGGTAGCAAGAAGGATTTCTGGCGCTGTTGCCGGGGAGTCTACGCACAAGTCAAGACATACCAAGTACCCATCACAAACTCTTATCCCTCACATTACATTACTTGCCATTTGCCTCTCGTTTTCCTCTCCCCCACTTCACCTTTGCCCTTTCTTCGCCTTCTTCCCATATGTATCTTTGTTTGTGTTTCCATGTGCCTTCTATTTGCTTGCATCTTTGCTTCCTAAAAATCTATTGATATGGATCCACTTAAAGTGTTCTACTTGGATCATCTTCGATCCTTATCATGCTGAAACCCCAACTAGCCTAGTTGATGGGAAATATTTAGATGAGCATGCTCATTTTGTACGTCTCCGTTTGTCTGAAAAAGGGAGACTCTTATGGGATCAAATAAACAGATTATTGTGTTATGCTTGGAATCTTTGTGAAATTTGTGATTTTACTTGTTGCTCTAAGAACCCTAAAAACACCTCCCCTATCTATGTGAGTTTATAGTTACTACAATATCGAACAAATTGAAGAATTTGTGGCTTTTAAGGGTGCTTATGAAGTTGCTTCTTTGATTGAAAAATATGATGTTACTGTCTACGAATCTTAAAATTTTGACATACTTAAATTTTGCTATGAAAACTATGCTCACAATGTCTATGTCAAAGAATTTATTGAAAGAATGACTGTTGCTTTTGAGGAAAATAATGATATGAATGAATATATAGATAATTATGATTTTGATAATTTCATTGAAATATCCCTTTATGAACATGATGCTTGCTATTCTTGTGGCCATGATGCCAATATTTATGAAGATGAGTTTGCTATAGTTCCTTATGTTAAACATGAGATCGTTGCTATTGCACCCATACTTGATAGTTCCTTCGATGAAAAGCATGATTGTAGTGATGTTATTATAAATTCTCTTAATGACAATTGTGTTAGTAATATGCAAAACCTCAAGCTTTGGGATACTAGTTTTGCTATGTCTACTACTTGTTGCAATGATCATGATTGGGGTGATTCTTCTTATGATCTTGAAAATTTATTTATGCCCCATGATGAATATGAGATTGATAATAGTGTTTGCAATAATATTGAAAGTGGGTTTGGAAGAGTGTCAACTTTAGAGCCCACATATTTGTATAATGTTCAATCTTATGGTATTTTTGATAAAAGTGGGTTTGGACAGGTCATGACTATAGTTAATGTTAATCCCACTATTTTGGAAGAGTGTCAATTTTGCATGCACGTGGATCGTGTTGAAAATATTTTATGTGATCGCTATTTTGTTGAATTTTCTTATGATCCCACATGTAATTATTATGAGAGAGGAAAATATGGTTGTAGAAATTTTCATGTTACTAAATCACATCTCGTTATGCTGAGATTGCTATTGTTTCTTTCCGCTTCCTTGCATATGCTAGTTTTTTCTTGCCTTGATAATTTGTTTGCCTATAAGATGCCTATTCATAGGAAGTATGTTAGACATATATGTGCTTGTCACGTGTTTTATGATGCTCCCTTTGTGCTTCAATTCTTGTCTTTCATGTGAGCATCATCGAAATTGTCAATGCCTAGCTAGGGGCGTTAAACGATAGCGCTTGTCAGGAGGCAACCCAATTTTATTTTTGTTGCTTACTTTTTTATTCTGTTTAGTAATAAATAATTCATCTAGCCTCTGTTTAGATGTGGTTTTATGCTTTTAATTAGTGTTTGTGCCAAGTAGAACCTTTGGGAAGAGTTGGGGAAAGTCTTTGCGATCTTGCTGTAGAAAACAGAAACTTTAGCGCTCACGAGATTTGCTGCCATTTTTTACTGGAGAGTGATATTTAGTTAATTCTTTTTAAGATGATTAATAGATAAATTTCTCAAGTTCATTAATTTATTTTAGAATTTTTGGCATTTCAGAAGTATTCGAAACCTACAGACTACTACAGACTGTTCTGTTTTTTGACAGATTCTGTTTTTCGTTTGTTGTTTGCTTATTTTGATGAATCTATGGCTAGTAATAGAGTTTATAAACCATAGAAAAGTTGGAATACAGTAGGTTTAACACCAATATAAATAAATAATGAGTTTGTTACAGTACCTTGAAGTGGTAGTTTGTTTTCTTTTACTAACGGAGCTCACGAGATTTTCTTTTAAGTTTTGTGTTGTGAAGTTTTCAAGTTTTGGGTAAAGATTTGATGGATTATGGAACAAGGAGTGGCAAGAGCCTAAGCTTGGGGATTCCCAAGGAACCCCAATGTAAAATCCAAGGATAACCAAAAGCCTAAGCTTGGGGATGCCCCAAAAGGCATCCCCTCTTTTGTCTTCGTCCATCGGTAACTTTACTTGGAGCTATATTTTTATTCGCCACATGATATGTGTTTTGCTTGGAGCGTCTTGTATGATTTGAGTCTTTGCTTTGTACCTTACCACAATAATCCTTGCTGTACACACCTTTTGTGAGAGACACACATGAATTGGAATTTATTAGAATACTCTATGTGCTTCACTTATATCTTTTGAGTTGGATAATTTTTGCTCTAGTGCTTCACTTATATCTTTTAGAGCACGGCGGTGGTTCTCTTTTATAGAAATAATTGATCTCTCATGCTTCACTTATATCATTTTGAGAGTCCTTTAGAACAGCATGGTAATGTACTTTGGTTATAAATTTTAAATGCTAAGAGAAGTTGGATGCTTGAGTTGTTTTGAGATATAAAGATGGTAATATTAGAGGTGTGCTAGTTGAGTAATTGTGAAATTGATGAATACTTGTGTTGAAGTTGGCAAGTCCCGTAGCATGCACGTATGGTAAACATTGTGCGACAAATTTGAAGCATGGGGTGTTCTTTGATTGCTTTCCTTATGAGTGGCGGTCGGGGACGAGTGATGGTCTTTTCCTACCAATCTATCCCCCTAGGAGCATGCGCGTAGTGCTTGGTTTTGATGACTTGTAGATTTTTGAAATAAGTATGTGAGTTCTTTATGACTAATGTTGAGTCCATGGATTATACGCACTCTCACCCTTCCATCATTGCTAGCCTCTTCGGTACTGTGCATTGTCCTTTCTCACCTAAAGAGTTGGTGCAAACTTCGCCGGTGCATCCAAAACCCGTGATATGATAAGCTCTATCACACATAAGCCTCCTTATATCTTCCTCAAAACAGCCACCATACCTACCTATTATGGCATTTTCATAGCCATTCCGAGATATATTGCCATGCAACTTTCTACCGTTCCATTTATTATGACACGCATCATCATTGTCATATTGCTTTGCATGATCATGTAGTTGACATCGTATTTGTGGCAAGGCCACCATGCTTAATTTTTCATACATGTCACTCTTGATTCATCACAATCACAGTACACCGCTGGAGGCATTCACATAGTGTCATATTTTGTTCTAAGTATCGAGTTGTAACTCTTGAATTGTAAGTAAATAAAAGTGTGATGATCATCATTAGAGGATTGTCCCATGTGAGGAAAGGATGATGGAGACTATGATTCCCCCCACAAGTCGGGATGAGACTTCGAACAAAAAAAGAGGCCATAAAAAAGGCCCAAACAAAAAAAGAGAGAAAAAGAGAGAAGGGACAATGTTACTATCCTTTTCCACACTTGTGCTTCAAAGTAGCACCATGATCTTCATGATAGAGAGTTTCTTATTTTATCACTTTCATATACTAGTGGGAGTTTTTCATTATAGAACTTGGCTTGTATATTCCAATGATGGGCTTCCTCAAGTGCCCTAGGTCTTCGTGAGCAAGCAAGCTGGATGGACACCCACTTAGTTTCTTTGATGAGCTTTTATATATTTATAGCTCCAGTGCATCTGTTGCATGGCAATCCCTACTCCTTGCATTGACATCAATCGGTGGGCATCTCCATAGCCCATTGATTAGCAACGTCAATGTGAGACTTTCTCCCTATTTGTCTTCTCCTCAATCATCATATTCTATTTCACCCATAGTGCTATGTCCATGGCGCGTGCTCATATATTGCGTAAAAGTTGAAAGAATTTGAAAAGGCTAAGTATGAAACAATTGCTTGGCTTGTCATCGGGGTTGTGCATGATGAGAGCATTTTCTGTGACAAAAATGAAGCATGGCCAAACTATATGATTTTGTAGGGATAAGTTTTCTTTGGCTATGTTATTTTGATAAGACATAATTGCTTGATTAGCATACTTGGATTATTACTATTTTTATGTCAACAATAAACTTTTATCTTGAATCTTTCGGATCTGGACATTCATGCCACAATAGAGAAAAATACATTGAAGAACATGCTAGAAAGCATTCCACATCAAAAATTCTGGTTTTATCATTTACCTACTCAAGGACGAGCAGGAATTAAGCTTGGGGATGCTTGATATGTCTCCAACGTATCTATAATTTTTGATTGTTCCATGCTATTATATTATCTGTTTTGGATGTTAATGGGCTTTATTTTACACTTTTATATTA
Organism: Triticum dicoccoides; assembly: GCF_002162155.2. Classification (NCBI taxonomy): domain Eukaryota; kingdom Viridiplantae; phylum Streptophyta; class Magnoliopsida; order Poales; family Poaceae; genus Triticum; species Triticum dicoccoides. The sequence goes on along the minus strand of NC_041380.1, from coordinate 247,509,506 downwards.
TTTTTGGGACTAACCTATTAACCCAAGGCCCAGTGCAAATTGCTGTTTTTTTTTGCCTATTTTAGTGTTTCACAGAAAAGGAATATCAAACGGAATCCAAACGGAATGAAACCTTCGGGAGCATGATTTTTGGAACAAACGTGATCCAGAGAACTTGGAGTAGACGTCAAGAAACAAACGAGGTGTCCACGAGGCAGGGGAGCGCCTACCCCCTGGGCGCGCCCTCCCCCCTCATGGGACCCTCGTGGCTCAACCGACCTACTTCCTCCTCCTATATATGTTCACATACCCCGAAAACATCAAGGAGCACCACGAAACCCTATTTCCACCGCTGCAACCTTCTGTACCCAAGAGATCCCATCTTGGGGCCTTTTTCGGAGCTCCGCCAGAGGGGGCATCGATCACAGAGGGCGTCTACATCAACTCCATGGCCCCTCCGATGATGTGTGAGTAGTTTAGTTCAGACCTTCGGGTCCATAGCTATTAGCTAGATGGCTTCTTCTCTCTCTTTGAATCTCAATACAAAGTTCTCCTCGATCTTCTTGGAGATCTATTCGATGTAACTCCTTTTGCGGTGTGTTTGTTGAGATCCGATGAATTGTGGGTTTATGATCATGCCTAGATATTCTCATAATTATTCACTTTTCTATCAATTAATCGACAATAATTTGTTCACCCACCGTAATACTTATGCTATCTTGAGAGAAGCCAGTAGTGAAACCTATGGCCCCCGGGTCTATTTTCCATCATATAAGTTTCCAATCTATTTTACTTTGCAATCTTTAATTTCAATCTATATCATAAAAATACCAAAATATTTATCTTATTATTATTATCTCTATCAGATATCACTCTCGTAAGTGACCGTGAAGGGATGGACAACCCCTTTATCGCGTTGGTTGCGAGGTTCTCATTTGTTTGTGTAGGTATGAGGGACTTGCGTGTGGCCTCCTACTGGATTGATACCTTGGGATTCAAAAACTGAGGGAAATATTTATGCTACTTTGCTGCATCACCCTTTCCTCTTCAAGGGAAAACCAACGCAGTGCTCAAGAGGTAGCAGTCTACACCAAGAAGCACAAGATACCGAGGCACAACGTCAAGGGTAACAATTACGAGAAACTCAAGCACTTGAGGCGCAACAAGCCCTCCGAGAATCAAGTCGAGCCATAGCAAACCAAGGCCGACAAGCTCGTGAACATCAAGAGGCACTTCGCGTGTAGCGACCCGACCTCAGACGGTCAAGCCTCTGTGTATCTGTGCCATCCCTGGATCGGTATGCTGGCACACACAGTACATCAATGTACATATCAAAGTGCAATCACATGTATAAATAACGTAAAACTGATATATACCTCATAAGTCTCAGCGGAAACAAACAATCGGGTGTGGAGTCCCATCAACGCCATCGGCAGGTTGAGTGTAGACCGTAACCCTGTACCGTACTCTTACTCATTGGAAGGAACATATCTGCAACATGAGACGTTGCAGCCATGTAGGTCAGTACATTGAATGTAACGGCAAGATCACAATATGAGAAAAGCAGGTGATAAAACTATTCTATATGCAATATGGCTTTGTGGCTCTATGTCTGATGTTTTTGCGTAAAAGATGGTTTTATTTTCCCTACAACAAAGGAATATCAGGAGTCTGTACTATGGAGTTTTCTGTCATGGCATGGTTCCGCCAACCGATGTCTCATACCCAAATCATCATAAGTTGCCCACAATTAAATTATCAGTCCAGTGTTGAGAGTTCTGAGATAGATCCAAGTCTAGAGGCTCAAATTGTCCGTAACCGGGGACACGACTAATCGATTAGGTTTTAACCCTCTACAGAGGTTTGCGCACTTCTCCCGCAAGATTCGATCCCTCTTTTTATGTTCCCGCACTTCAGGGTGTTTGAGAACAAGATGACCGAAACATGGTCTTCCGAAGAGTTCCTCTGACCACTATCCGGTGCTCATCCAATCCTACTGTAGTTCTACATATGCTAGCACTGTCCCAGCCAGAGTCACAACTAAGGTCAACCAAGCCAGAGCCCATAGTGACTTGCGGTTGCACAGGTAAGCTTCCGGGCATGAAGTATTCTTCCATCTCTTTGAGTCTGGGTGAAGCTTTCCGCAAGATGTCATGGCGCTTCTCCATGCATCCCGGCCAACCACTGGTTTCTCCAGGGTACCCGTCAACCGTCCTTCACCTAGTAGTGTGTATTGAATTCTTGTCTCGAGTCTCAAAATCTTGAGGAGTACTAAAGATGCAGTCCTTGCCGATGCCATCATGAAGTTGTCGCCATTGACGTATAGTCCTCCTTCTTCACACCACTCTCATGCACTCATACCAAACCCGGTCTACTATAACGTAGCATTAAAACTATATAACGTCCCGGGCTTGATAACAGGGAGATGGGTTCCTACCTCATGCATTCTACTCAACTACAAGAAATCAATATCACTACTGGAGGAATTATTAAAAGGGTGCTACTACATGCAAATAAAACATAGGTATGAAAAACATGGTCAAAGTGAACTTGCCTGGTATTACTTGATGAAGATAACAATGCTCTCAGAATAATGACTTAGTAGAACTATTCGTCACTCCGTTGAAAATCTATATAGTCAAACATAGCATTCATATAAGCAAACATACTAGCAAGAAATTCTAACACTCATAATAAAACCAACAAATAAGTTACAAAACAACCAGGGACACCAAATAAGAACAACGGAAAACTACACGACAAAACTACTAAAGAAAACTCTATGACATATCACAAAACAATTTTGTCCTACGCAAAACTTAACAAAGAAAATACTAAACTAATAATTTTAACGGAAAAAAATAAAATTTAAATCAACTAAGTTAACATAAAGTATTTTTCATAAAGTTTTACTAGCAAAAGGAAACATATAAAAAGCTAAATTAAAACTCTAATTATGCTTAAAACAAAAGTAGTAAGAAAAAAACATTTTATTTTTCTGTAAATAAAAGTTCACCCTCTAATGCTACAGAAACCAATCTGAACTAAAATATAATAGAGGTGAAAATAAATTTTAAAATAATTAAAACAACAGAAAATAGCAGCAAGTTAAAAATAACTAGCACATCTTGTTTTTCGAGTAAAACCATTTTAAAAAAACTATAAATACCCAAATTAATCCTATTGCTAGGCAAGGTCAAAACAAAGCAGTGAGTAAAAAGAATCACTAAAATAAAATAATCCTAACTCACCTTATAGCAGAAATAGTAATCTGACTAAAACTAATATAAACCAATTTTTAAAAACTAAAACATGGCCGAATCTATTTTCTATAGAAACTACAATAAATTTGTAAACTAACAAAAGAATCAACTAAAAATAATAAATAACCTAAAAGATAAAGATTTTTTAAGATTGGAACTATTCTGTTTTAAAACAGAAACCAAAAAAACAAAAAAACTAACGCGCTAACAAGCCGAAATAGTGAGCGTTCTAAAACTAAACAGTGCGCGAGCGTTTAATAAATAATGCGTCCACGGGCTAACAGAACTAAACCAATCAGATGGTCCAACTAAACCGCAACTTAAAATAAACCAGTCTAAACTGAAACTAAAACCGATCTACTAAAGAAAAACCGTACCCCTTCACTAGTTCTAATCTAACGCGTTGATGGAAGATCGAACGACGTAGGGGAGGTGGCGTCTTACTGCGGCAGTGGCCGACGGCGATAGAGGGTGGCGGAGGTCGGCGTCGAGCGGGGCAGGGTCTCCGGCGATCGACGAAGGTGGTGAAGACGTCGGGCGGATGCGGTGGAGCGAGGCGGAGACGGTGGTGGTCTCAGTGGCGGTCGAGGGTGACGGTGGCGAGTGGCACGAGCTCGACAGAGCTCCTGGTGAGCTCCAACTCCGGCGACGGGTGGTGATGCTCCAGGCGGCGGCTCTGGTGATCCCTGGGCGATGAGATGGTGTCAGCGAGGTGTGCGGGGAACATGCGGTTCGGGTGGTGTAGCTTGGAAGCAAGGGGGAGGCTCACTGGTGGCAGAAGCGGCGGCGAACCGAGGCGCTGGCGTGATCTATTTGGCGAGGGCGCGAGCTACGGGTGGAGTTGTGCTTAGGGTTTTAGGGGGATCGAGAGAGGATGCCGAGGGGTTTATATAGGGCATAAGCGTGGGCGAAGGGTTGACGCGGGATCATGATCCCAGAAATATCGGAACCGCGGTGCGCTCTGGACGTGCTCTGGTTCGGTTTCGTGAGCGAGGGGTTGGGGATGAGGGTGGGACCCGCGGGTCAGTGGGAGAGAGAGGGGAGGGGGCGTGCGGGTGACCGATCGGGAGCGGCTTCGGGCGTCTGGCGCGGAGCTGGGCTGGCTGGCTCGGGCGCGCTGGTGGGCTGCGGCGTTGCTGGGCCTGTTGGCCTAGCCGCACGCTGGGGCTTTTTCCTTCTTTTTTTATGAATTAAAGCAGAGAGGAAAAAACTAAATATAGAAAAACCTATAGTATTTTTATATAGGACATATATATATATATATATATATATATATATATATATATATATATATCAATAAAATCAGAAAAATAAACCCTACAACGTAAACATTTTTCCAGAGGCAAAATCCGAACTAAAAGAAAACATTTTTATAAATTCCAAATAAACTCCAATTTGAATTCAAAAACTTTTGGCATTAATTTCTCCTGACTTTTTGGAGTGTCATGTTAGCTCCTATCATGCTTTTAAACAAGTATTTGTCAGGGGTATATGAAATAAATTTCGAATGCCAAGTTGAATCCAAATTCAAATAAAATTCAAATGTCTCTGAAATTTCCAAATGCCACTCAATTTCACACAATCAGTCACACAAAAATCAAACAAACATTCATAAATAGTTATTTAATATAACATTCCAAAATTTAGAATTTTGGGATGTTACAAACCTACCACACTTAAAAATGAATCTCGTCCTCAAGATTCAAAGAGGCTAGAAAGAAAGTTTAGGGTTTGGGGCCTTCTAGCAATGCCATTGATTGGAATGGTCTAGTGTGCTTTCACACTTCAAAGCAGGGTTATGGTCCCATCCAAAACTCATGTGCTCATTCTTCTGAGTTGAAGGTGTCGGTCTTCTCGTATTCCCTAGAATAACTCTTCCACTGGTGCTTCCCCAGTAGGGGCATGACCTTTTTCTCAAAATCTTGTGTCCTCTCAATCCTAGCCATGAGGTTCTTCCGAAGAGTGGGTCTTCGTATATGGCATGTCTGTTGTCAATACTAAGAAACTATCGGAGCCTCCTGGCGGTCAACAATTTATGGCTTCTCCTACAGGAAAAATGGCCGGGGTTGAATCTCATCGTATATCCTACGATTGGCAATGATTGCCTGTAAAGGGTTCCATCGTCCTACCATTCTATGGTTTTATGGCTTGACATGTCGACACTCTTCTAAGGTTTTCAAGGCTCTCTGATTTTCCATCAACATATGATAGTTCATGATAGAAGTCTCCGGTATGGGGGCCAATCCATCCCGTACTTGAACCATTACTACATATGCAGACATCGAATCACGTATTCTAACACTTGGGCATACTCACAAGCATTGCAGAATTTCTCTTGTCAACGAACTGAGTTCGAATAAATCCATTGTTTCTGCAAGCTGAACAAGACATCTAACATTTCTTCACAACTCTCGGGTTTTCATATCCTCCTAAAATGTTGGCTGATTAACTCAGAGTTTTCTTCCAAAATATCTTCCTTCAGTAAGAGTGTACTTGCTTCTTATTAACTCCTGGGCCTGTGGGTTATGGCCCACTTCAACTCTTGTACAATTTAACTCATTCTTTCAAGGATTATCATCTCCTTTAAATCCAATAGTACTTCTTCCTTCATACCCTTGTGGTGACGATCATACAAAACTCCAACTTATTTGGTCCAGCTCCCTTCTATGGACCGTCATGAATAACACATTTCTTTCTTCATTGATCAAGTGGATTTATGGGGTACTACCACACCTAAAATGAAATGCACCTAGTTTATCATATTATTTCATATCAAATCTTTTATCACATCCTTAACCATTTTTCGTAAATCCAAATTCTGAAAAGTACTTTATTACAAATGCTACCACCCACATGGTTTGGTATGGTCAGGCATCACTTACAACTTTATTAATTTTTCCTCCTTAAGGATTCTTCAGTCCCACTGGAATTGTGCGACATGCGCCTTGAAATCTTCAAGCTTCTGTTTCATCATGGTGGCCTTGAGCTTCATTTCCATCATCTCTGCATGCACTTCTTTAGGTATTCCTGAGTATAATAGAGTCTTGCTTCAAGTATTTCTCTGATCTGGCGTATGGCTTCCATGGCTGCTTCACGAATAGCATCGAAGAAAGTTGCTTGTGGTACATGTGAGATGAAAAAGTACTGTCCCATCGTCTTTGGGCAAACTCCTTTCATACGGTGGAGGTGTACCTCCACATACCAAAGTTCCACTCCCTTTTGTATGAAGGGGTAGCCTTTGTAGACTGCATCTCCTTCAAGGTGAATATGCTTCATCATGTCCTTCAGGATCTTCGGGTAATCATGATCACTTGTCAGGGTCATGATCATTTCTGGGCCCTTAAGGAAAGACTCATAAAGGGTCGTCATCTGCAGTTGTAAAACAAAAAATGGTGCTCAGAATAAGGTACATATCTCCTTGGGTACACATTCATATCATCCAAACAAAACTTTAAACTCAATTTCCAACATCCAGTTTATGAATCACAACTCATTTTCTTCCATGTTTACCCAGAATATTAATTGCCAAGATAAAACATAACAACTCCTTAAAGCCTTTCAGCATATGACATATCAACTTTATTGAGTCATGAATTATTACAATCTCTGAGTAATCTATTACATAACTCAACCCAACATTCTCATGAAAAAGTGTTTTCCTTACTACCCTTATTACTAATCTCAACATCTCCACTACTCAGCTCCAGCTTTCTCATGATTTGAACAATCCCTAGCAAAATGTCCTGCTTCCTTGCAACGAAAACAAATAGCTTCCGGCATGTCTCGAGGCTTCTTGGTGATGGTGCCTGCTCCTTGAGTTCCTTGCTTCCTTTCGAGACAATCATTGGCATAATGCTCGACGTCCTTACATTCAAAACAGGTAATATGACTCTTGTCCCTCTTTGCAGAAATTGGGTTGTTCTGAGGGTGTCTTTGTTTTCTCTTCCTGGTTTTCTTCGTTCTGATCAAACGTTCTATTCCCTGTGGATCAAACTCCACTGCTTCTATCGGGAAGTATCCCAGATACTCTTTTCTTTCCTTGGTGCAATACTGTGAAAAATGTCCTTCTTCACCACATGAATAACATGCATTGGAGTAAAATCTGTTGAGGCTTTCTCCATCAAGGTCTTCAACATTTTCCTTAATCACAGGTTCTCTCATAACTTCTCGGAGGGCTTCTTTCATTCCTTCTTCCTGCTTCTGAATAGTTTGTTGCACTGTGGGGTAAGTGTGATACTGAGCTGCGTAGTGGGTGGTTCCTTCACACAAGAAACAAGTCACCTGACTAGTTGGGCATTCCTCAGCTGGGTGTTTCACCTCACAATGAGGGCATCCATCCTTGTGTTCCTCCTGGGTGTGTCCTATTTCTCCGCAAATCTTGCAGGCACAAGGTTTATCTCTTGGGGTATCATGGTGCTTCCGGATAAGACATGATCTTGTCAGAGTCTTCTTGAATTCTTCCCAAGTCCTTGCTCCATTCCATCCCTGTATAGCTTGATGCATCTGCCACCATGTTGCAGCACTTCCTTGAAAGTACTGAAGAGCGTACGATACTTCATTCTTCCTTGAAACCAAATTGCTCCCGAAGTGATTCTCCATGTTCGGAATCCATAGCTCTACCTCCAGCTGGGTTTTCGGTCCAGAGAATACCAGTCCAACTTCATTCATCATCTACTGGGTCCAAGGGTTTTAGGGTGAGATAAGAGAGAGGTGGGCAGGGATACACACAATACAAATAAATAGTTTTGAAGAAACGAGTTTTATTTTGTGGCTGTCGGAAAAACATCAAGCAAATGATGGCTCACAAATTGTCGCATCTAACGTAACTGTATAACAGGGGTTTGGTCCTCTAACGGTCGAATAATTCTTCTGATTCTTCAAGTCGTCGGAGTCTTCAACTGGTGTAGCTTCAACTCTTCTAATGCATGGTCAAATCCTGTTTACTCTGAAATGGTCATCAGTTGTCCGACATCTTGTCCTTCTTGGAGCGGCTTTGGTTGATCCTCCGTGTGGTCAAAAGGGGAAGGGGTACATTCTAACTATTTGAGGTAAGAGATGATATTTGATAAAATAAAAAAAGATGAGAAGTAATGGATTCTTTTGAAAATAAAGTTTTAGAGATTTCCTGTCCTAGGGGCTTACCGATTTCTAGGGTCACGTCCTACAGTCAACATGTGCTCTGATACCATATCTGTAGTGACCCGACCACAGACGATCAAGCCTTTGTGTATCTTTGCCATCCCTGGATTGGTATGCTGGCACACACAATACATCAATGGATATATCAAAGTGCAATCACATGTATAAATAACGTAAAACTGATATATACCTCATAAGTCTCAACGGAAACAACCAATCGGGTGTGGAGTCCCATCAACACCATCGGCAGGTTGAGTGTAGACCGTAACCCTGTACCTTACTCTTACTCATCGGAAGGAACATATCTGCAACATGAGACGTTGCAGCCATGTAGGCCAGTACATTGAATGTACCGGCAAGATCACAATATGAGAAAAGCAGATGATAAAACAATTCTATACGCAATATGGCTTTGTGGCTCTGTGTCTGATGTTTTTGCGTAAAAGATGGTTTTATTTTCCCTACAACAAAGGAATATCAGGAGTCTGTACTACGGAGTTTTCTGTCATGACATGGTTCCCCCAACCGATGTCTCATACCCAAATCATCATAAGTTGCTCACAATTAAATTATCAGTCCGGTGTTGAGAGTTCCGAGATAGATCCAAGTCCACATGCTCAAATTGTCCGTAACCGGGGACATGGCTAATCGATTAGGTTTTAACCCTCTATAGAGGTTTGCGCACTTTTCCCGCAAGATTCGATCCCTCTTTTTATGTTCCCGCACTTCAGGGTGTTTGAGAACAAGATGACCGAAACATGGTCTTCCGAAGAGTTCCTATGACCACTGTCCGGTGCTCATCCAATCCTACCGTAGTTCTACATCTGCTAGCACTGTCCCAGCCAGAGTCAAAACTAAGGTCAACCAAGCCAGAGCCCGTAGTGACTTGCGGTTGCACAGGTAAGCTTCCGGGCATGAAGTATTCTTCCATCTCTTTGAGTCTGGGTGAAGCTTTCCACAAGATGTCATGGCGCTTCTCCATGCATCCCGGCCAACCACTGGTTTCTCTAGGGTGCCCGTCAACCGTCCTTCACCCAGTAGTGTGTATTGAATTCTTGTCTCGAGTCTCAAAATCTTGAGGAGTACTGAAGATGCAGTCCTTGCCGATGCCATCATGAAGTTGTCGCCATTGACGTATAGTCCTCCTTCTTCACACCACTCTCATGCACTCATACCAAACCCGGTCTACTATAGCGTAGCATTAAAACTATATAACGTCCCGGGCTTGATAACAGGGAGATGGGTTCCTACCTCATGCATTCTACTCAACTACAAGAAATCAATATCACTACTGGAGGGATTATTGAAAGGGTGCTACTACTTGCAAATAAAACATAGGTATGAAAAACATGGTCAAAGTGAACTTGCCTGGTATTACTTGATGAAGATAACAATGCTCTCAGAATAATGACTTAGTAGAACTATTCGTCACTCCGTTGAAAATCTATATAGTCAAACATAGCATCATATAAGCAAACATACTAGCAAGCAATTCTAACACTCATAATAAAACCAACAAATAAGTTACAAAACTACCAGGGACACCAAATAAGAACAATGGAAAACTACACAACAAAACTACAAAAGAAAACTCTAAGACATATCACAAAACAGTTTTGTCCTAAGCAAAACTTAACAAAGAAAATACTAAACTAATAATTTTAACAAAAAAAGATAAAATTTGAATGAACTAAGTTAACATAAAGTATTTTTCATAAAGTTTTACTAGCAAAAGGAAACACATAAAAAGCTAAATTAAAACTCTAATTATGCTTAAAACAAAACTAGTAAGAAAAAATCATTTTATTTTTCTGTAAATAAAAGTTCACCCTCTAATTCTACAGAAACCAATCTGAACTAAAATATAACAGAGGTGAAAATAAATTTTAAAATAAATAAAACAACAGAAAACAACAGCAAGTTAAAAATAACTAGCAGAACTTGTTTTTCGAGAAAAACCATTTTTAAAAAAAACTATAAATACCCAAATTAATCCTATTGCTAGGCAAGGTCAAAACAAAGCACTGACAAAAAAGAATCACTAAAATAAAATAATCCTAACTCACTTTATAGCAGAAATACTAATCTGACTAAAACTAATATAAAACAATTTTTAAAAACTAAAACATGGCCGAATCTATTTTCTACAGAAACTACAAGAAATTTGTAAACTAACAAAAAATCAACTAAAAATAATAAATAACCTAAAAGATAAAGATTTTTTAAGATTGGGACTATTCTGTTTTAAAATAGAAAAAAAAACTAACGTGCTAACAGGCCGAAATAGTGAGCGTTCTAAAACTAAACAGCGCGCGAGCGTTTAATAACTAATGCATCCACGGGCTAACAGAACTAAACCAATCGGACGGTCCATCTAAACCACAACTTAAAATAAACCGGTCTAAACCGAAACTAAAACCGATCTACTAAAGAAAAACCGTACCCCTTCACTAGTTCTAATCTAATGCGTTGATGGAAGACCGAACGGCGTAGGGGAGGTGGCGTCTTATTGCGGCGGTGGTCGACGGCGACAGAGGGTGGCGGAGGTCGGCGTCGAGCGGGGCGGGGTCTACGGCGATCGGCGAAGGTGGCAAAGATGTCGGGCGGATGTGGCGGAGCGAGGCGGAGACGATGGTGGTCTCAGCGGCGGTCGAGGGTGACGGTGGCGAGTGGCACGAGCTCGACAAAGCTCCTGGTGAGCTCCAACTCCGGCGACAGGTGGTGATGCTCAAGGCGGTGGCTCTGGCGATCCCTGGGCGATGAGATGGTGTCAGCGAGGTGCGCGGGGAACATGCGGTTCGGGTGGTGTAGCTTGGAAGCAAGGGGGAGGCTCACCGGTGGCAGAAGCGGCGGCAAACCGAGGCGGCGGCGAGATCCGTTTGGCGAGGGCGCGAGCTATGGTTGGAGTTGAGCTTAGGGTTTTAGGGGTATCGAGAGAGGAGGCCGAGGGGTTTATATAGGGCATAAGCGTGGGCGAGGGGTCGATGCAGGATCATGATCCCAGAAAGATCGGAACCGCGGCGTGCTCTGGACGTGCTCTGGTTCGGTTTCGTGAGCGAGGGGTTGGGGATGAGGGCGGGACCCGCGGGTCAGTGGGAGAGAGAGGGGAGGGGGCGTGCGGGTGACCGATCGGGAGCGGCTTCGGGCGTCTGGCGCGGAGCTGGGCTGGCTGGCTCGGGCGCGCTGGTGGGCTGTGGTGTTGCTGGGCCTGTTGGCCTAGCCGCACGCTGGGGATTTTTCGTTCTTTTTTTGAATTAAAGCAGAGAGGAAAAAACTAAATATAGAAAAACCTATAGTATTTTTATATAGGACACACATATATATATACATCAATAAAATCGGAAAAATAAACCCTACAACGTGAACATTTTTCCAGAGGCAAAATCCAAACTAAAAGAAAACATTTCTTTTATATAAATTCCAAATAAACTCCAATTTGAATTCAAAAATTTTGGCATTAATTTCTCCTGACTTTTTGGAGTGTCATGTTAGCTCCTCTCATGCTTTTAAACAAGTATTTGTCAGGGGTATATGAAATAAATTTCGAATGCCAAGTTGAATCCAAATTCAAATAAAATTCAAATGTCTCTGAAATTTCCAAATGCCACTCAATTTCACAAAATCAGTCACACAAAAATCAAACAAACATTCATAAATTTTTATTTAATATAACATCCCAAAATTTAGAATTTTGGGATGTTACATCACGAAGAAATTCAAGAAAGATTATATCAAGCTCGCGTGCAACGTGAAGCTCGACAAGTTCCTCCACAAGCTCGCCAAGAACACCAAGTTCAACAAGAGCAAGAAGACAATGGAAATTCTCCACAACAAGAGCAAGTTGTGAGAGATGATCCTCCTCGTCAAGGACGTCATCATCCTCGACCCGAACACAATGAAGAGCAACACTACGGCAAGCTAAAGTTCACCATGCCCAAGTTCCATGGAGGCAATGATCCCGAAGAGTACCTTTGATGGGCATTGAAGGTCGACAAAATCTTCCGCTTGCACAACTATGAAGAAGAGAAGAAGATCACGATGGCATCCCTTGAGTTCCAAGACTATGTCTTCGTTTGGTGGGAACAAGTCACTGAGCGCCGAGAGGCAAAAGGTGAACCACCCATCACTACTTGGGCGCAAATGAAGGATGTCATGAGAGCACGCTTGGTGCCTACCTACTACAACCGCGACCTCTTCAAGAAACTCCAACTACTCAAGCAAGAAACCAAGAGCGTTGAAGAGTACTACAAGGAAATGGAGATTGCAATCATACGAGCCAATGTCACGGAAGATGATGAGCAAACTATGGCACGTTTCTAGAATGTACTTAATTATCCTATCAAGGAGATCGCTGACTTCCATCCATACTCGAACCTCATCGAGCTAGTGCATCAAGCTACCAAAGCGAAACGTCAAGTGCAAGAAGACTTCAAGTATGCCAAGTTCTCATCCAAGTCCTATGGTTTCTCCAACACCCAAGCTTCAACGACTACAACACCTTCTACATCAACCAAGCCTTCTACAAGCAACAACGACAAGTCGAGTTACAAGAAAACTTCGACTACTCCAAGTCATCCTCCTACAACGAGTAACTTCAAGCCAAGAGCTTCATCATCATCTACCCCAACCGATGAGACCGTCAAGACAAGTTCCTTCAAATGCTTCACATGCAGAGGCCTAGGCCACAAGTCCTTTGAGTGTACCAACAAGCAAACCATGATACTCAACGATGATGGTACATACGACTCCATGAGTGAAGGAGAAACGGAAGCACTTGAGGAAGTCGCCATGCACCGGCAAGTGAACGATGAAGAGGAACAAGTCTTTTGTGATGAAGATTCAAGTCCCGCTATTGTTGTCTCCAAGGTCTTGACCCTTCAACATCGCCAATAATAAGACCAAAGATGCCACATATTCCATACCAAGGCCGGCATCAATGGAAGGTCCGTCAAGGTCATCATCGATGGAGGGAGTTGTCATAACTTAGCAGGTAAAGAACTTTGCTCCAAGCTCCAATTGCCCAAGACGAAGCACCCACATACCTACAAAGTTCAATGGCTAAGCGACTCCGGCACTATTCAAGTCGAGTATAGAGTGCGACTCTCCTTCAAAATCGGAGCTTACGAAGACACTTTGGAGTGTGATGTCGTTCCAATGACCGTTTGCCATCTTCTTCTTGGTCGACCATGGCAATTTGATAGAGGTGTCATCCACAACGGCCGAACGAACTACTACATCTTCAAGATGAAAGGAAAGGAGTATGTACTTCTCCCTATGTCTCCAAGCCAAGTGATCTCCGACAAGCAAGCCACCCATCGTGGAGAGAATAGTGAGAGAGCGAACCACCAAAAAGAGAGTGAGCGCCACAAGCCCAAATTGAGTGCCTCCACGATGAGCGAAAAGAAGAACCTAGTTCTATTTGCCACCAAAGGTGAGATAAGAGAAGTGTGTGAGAACCCATCTAGTGTGATACACTACATCCTTTTGTGCAAGAACGAGGCACCAAAAGCTAACACCTCTCACACTCTACCTTTAGTGTTGTCTACTCTTTTGCAGGAATTCCAAGATGTTTTCCCCGACGAGCTACCTTTGAGACTACCTCCACTACGAGGCATCGAGCACCGCATCGACCTCATCCCCGAAGCACCTCTTCCAAACAAAGTTCCCTATCGCGTCAACCCTGAAGAAACCAAAGAAATACAAAGGCAAGTAAAACTTCTCATAGACCATGGACATGTGCGTGAAAGTTTGAGTCCTTGTGCCGTTCGGGTCATTCTTGTGCCAAAACGAGACGGTAGCTTTTGCATGTGTTTCGATAGTAGACCTATAAATGGTATCACCGTTCGCTATAGGTATCCCATTCCATGCCTTGATGATATGCTTGATGAACTTAGTGGTGCCACTATCTTTTCCAAAATTGACCTTAAAAGTGGTTACTATCAAATCCGCATACAAGAAGGTGATGAATGGAAGACCGCTTTCAAAACAAAGTTTGGTTTGTATGAGTGGTTAGTTATTCCTATGGGTTTATCGGAAACACCGGTTACTTTCATGTGTCTTATGAATTAGGTGTTACGCCCTTACATTGGTGAGTTTGTTGTGGTCTACTTCGATGATATCCTTGTTTATATCAAATCTCTCAAAGATCATGTCACCCATGTTCGAAGCGTTTTGCAAACTCTTCGAAAAGATCGTCTCTATGCTAACATGGAAAAGTGCATTTTTGGCGTGGATAAGCTCGTTTTCTTGGGTTTTGTTGTTTCCTCTAAGGGTGTTCATGTTGATGACTCTAAGATCAATGCTATTAAAACTTGGCCACAACCAACCAACTTGCATCAAGTGCGTAGCTTCCTTGGTTTAGCCATTTTCGACCGTAGATTTGTGAAAGACTTTAGTGTTGGGGAACGTAGTAATTTCAAAAAATTTCCTACGCACACGCAAGATCATGGTGATGCATAGCAACGAGATGGGAGAGTGTTGTCTACGTACCCTGGTAGACCGGCAACGGAAGCGTTGACACAACGTAGAGGAAGTAGTCATACATCTTCCCAATCCGACCGATCCAAGTACCGAACGTACGGCACCTCCGAGTTCTGCACACGTTCAACTCGGTGACGTACCTCGAGCCCCGATCCAGCAAAATGTCGAGGGAGAGTTTCGTCAGCACGACGGCGTGATGACGGTGATGATGTTCTACCGACGCAGGGCTTCGCCTAAGCACCGCTACGATATGACCAAGGTGGAATATGGTTGAAGGGGGCACCGCACACGGCTAAGGAACGATCACGAAGATCAACTTGTGTCTAGAGGTGCCCCCCTGCCCCTATATATAAAGGAGCAAGGGGAGAGGTGGCCGACCTAGGAGGAGGGCGCGCCAAGGGGGGAGTCCTACTCCCACCGGGAGTAGGACTCCTCCTTCCCTTGTTGGAGTAGGAGAGAAGGAAAGAGGGGGAGAGGAACAAGGAAAAGTGGGCTGCACCCCTTGTCCAATTCGGACAAGAGGGGGGGCACGCGCCTCCTTCCTTTTGGCCTCTCTCCTCTATTCCCTTATGGCCCAATAAGGCCCATATACTCCCCGGTGAATTCCTGTAACTCTCCGGTACTTTGAAAAATACCTGAATCACTCGGAACCTTTTCGATGTCCGAATATAGTCGGCCAATATATCTATCTTTACGTCTCGACCATTTCGAGACTCCTCGTCATGTCCCCGATCTCATCCGGGACTCCGAACTCCTTCGGTACAACAAAACTCATAAACTCATAATATAACTATCATCGAAACCTTAAGCGTGCGGACCCTATGGGTCCGAGAACAATGTAGACATGACCGAGACACGTCTCCGGTCAATAACCAATAGCGGAACCTGGATGCTCATATTGGCTCCCACATATTCTACGAAGATCTTTATCGGTCAGACCGTATAACAACATATGTTGTTCCCTTTGTCATCGGTATGTTACTTGCCCGAGATTTGATCGTCGGTATCTCAATACCTAGTTCAATCTCGTTACCGGCAAGTCTATTTACTCGTTTCGTAATACATCATCCCGCAACTAACTCATTAGTTGCAATGCTTGCAAGGCTTAAGTGATGTGCATTACCGAGAGGGCCCAGAGATACCTCTCCGACAATCGGAGTGACAAATCCTAATCTCGAAATACGCCAACCCAACAAGTACCTTCGGAGACACCTGTAGAGCACCTTTATAATCATCCAATTATGTTGTGACGTTTGGTAGCACACAAAGTGTTCCTCCGGTAAACGGGAGTTGCATAATCTCATAGTCATAGGAACATGTATAAGTTATGAAGAAAGCAATAGCAACAAACTAAACGATCAAGTGTTATGCTAACGGAATGGGTCAAGTCAATCACATCATTCTCCTAATGATGTGATCCCGTTAATCAAATGACAACTCATGTCTATGGTTAGGAAACATAACCATCTTTGATCAACGAGCTAGTCAAGTAGAGGTATACTAGTGACACTCTGTTTGTCTATGTATTCACACATGTATTATGTTTCCGGTTAATACAATTCTAGCATGAATAATAAATATTTATCATGATATAAGGAAATAAATAATAACTTTATCATTGCCTCTAGGGCATATTTCCTTCATTTAGCACCATTGCTTCACCTTTGCACGCTTTGAGAAAGAAAAATGCGCTTTCCGGAGCGCAACTCAATTACCCCATCTATGACAAAGAGTTATATGCTTCAGTGCGAGTTTTGCATGAATGGGAACACTATCTTCGCCCTCATGAATTTATCATTCATACTGATCATGAAACGCTTAAATACATTAAGGGTCAAACTAATTTGAACAAGCGTCATGCTAAATGGAGTGAATTCATTGAGTCTTTTCCTTATGTCATCTAGTACATTAAAGGTAAGGAAAATGTTGTGGCGGACGCTCTTTCCCGCATATGCATGCTTGTTACTCAACTTGAATTGGATGTCATTGGCTTTGAGCACATAAAAGACTTGTATGCGCATGATCCAACTTTTGCTACTCCTTATGCCAAATGTTTGACGCATACATCTTGGGAACGCTATTACATCAAAGATGGATATCTTATGAGAGCTAACAAACTTTGCATCCCCAAGTCTTCTCTTCGTTTGTTGCTTTTGCAGGAATCTCATGGAGGAGGACTAATGGGACATTTTGGACGCGACAAAACTTTTGCTACGCTCTCCAAGAACTATTATTGGTCCAAGATGTTTCGCGACGTCAACTGCTTCACCAACTGATGCTCTACATGTCGCAAAGCTAAGTCTAAAGCTCAATCACATGACCTTTACATGCCTCTCCCAATTCCATATCAACCATGGGAAGATATTAGCATGGATTTTGTACTTGGATTGCCTAGAACTAGAAATGGAAAGGATTCAATATTTGTTGTTGTGGACCGATTCTGTAAGATGGCACATTTCATTCCTTGCAACAAGATAGACGATGCTTCACATGTTTCCAATATCTTTTATAGGGAAATATTACGGCTACGTGGATTTCCAAAGACGATTGTCTCGCACCACGATGTCAAGTTCTTGAGTTACTTTTGGAAGACCCTATGCGCCAAGCTCGGAATCAAGCTACTCTTCTCCATGACGTACCATCCACAAACCGACGGCCAAACGGAAGTGACCAACCGCACACTCTCCACTCTACTTCGCGTGCTAATCAAGAATAACATCAAGGAGTGGGAGGAGTGTCTTCCTATCGCCGAGTTCGCCTACAACCGCACAAGATACTCAACTACCGACAAGTCCCCCTTTGAGGTCGTCTATGGATTCAACCCATTGTCCCCTTTGGACATTCTCCCTCTACCACTACAAGAGCGCATCAATATGGACGCAAGTGCACATGCGAACCATCTCAAGAAGGTGCATGAAGATACACGGCACACCATCGAGCGCCAAGTACAATGACCTGTGACCAAGCTCAACATCAAGAAGCACCCATGGTGTTCAACACTAGAGATCTTGTGTGGCTACACCTTCGCGAGGACCGCTTCCCCCACGAACGCAAGTCCAAACTTCGACCACGAGCGGATGGACCTTTCAAGGTGCTTGAACACTACAACAACAACGCCTACAAGATCGACATTCCACGCGACAAGTACTCCGTGAGCGACATCTTTAACGTCAAAGATCTCTCGCCCTACCGTGGTGATGAGGATTTTGATCCAAGGTTGGATCTTCCCCAAGGGAGGGGAGATGATGCGGAGCATCCTACGGTCATCCCCATGGACCTACCATCGTCTCATGAAGGGCCAAGAGGACCTATGACTCGAGCTAGAGCTAGAGCTCTCGAGACCGAGGTGACTTCTCTCCTTAGTGATATTGCATATGATCCCCTCGAGACATGGATACTACCTAAATCTGAGATGTTGTGCATGATCAGGTACCAAGAGGACCCTCCCGAAGATGCACGTGAAGATGAACAAGTCCCCAAGTTCACGGATGAAGAGAACCAACGGAAGGAGTCAAGAACACCTCCCATGCCCCAGACATCCGACCACGACCCCGGACATCCGGCCCCTGGAGCATCGTCCACCATAGCTGCACAACCGCCAAGCATCTACAGGCCCCGGACATCTGGCCCTGCCAGCCCGGACATCCGGCCCTTCCCGAGCTCCTGGAAATCCGGCATCCTGCCTGGATATCCCGACACCACCTATCCAGAGAGCAACAAGGCCAGTGCCTCCAGCCCGGACATCCGGCCACCCCAACCCGGACATCCGGCCCCTCATGAAAGCCCGGACATCCGGCCCGACGCCCGGATGTCTGACCTCCCCTGTCTGTACATAGTGTAAGGGCCCGAGGCCTGTGTACCCCTTCGCCCGCCGAGACTATATATACTCTTCTCCTACCTACGTTTTAGGTTTAGCATTGTGATAGCTCATTTGAGAGATAGAGCCTCGCTCATCCATATCGGATCTACTCCTTGAGAGAGACCTCGGCCCCTCTACGGAGAAGATCCACCTTGGATTCAAGACCCTCTTTTGGGCGGCCCCATCAAGACCTCCTCATGGAGAAGAACCGGTTACCCTTTGTATCGTCCCTTGTTGATCGTGGATCATGTATCTTCCTTTGTGTTCATGGATCTAGCATATGTGTGATCGTTCCTGTTGGTTTGAGTGATTCTCTCGTGTTTCCCCTCGTGTTCTTCGCGGGATCCGCTCCTTTCGTGAAAGATCGGCCATCTAGGGTTCCACCCTACATCATCGTAGTGTCGTGTTAGCAGCATCCTGCAGTAGTGTGAGATCTAGTAAAACTAAAAACACATGGTTTATTGTGTTAGAGTGTAGTACTAGTGCTGTGTTGCATAATTGTTAGATGTAATATGCGAGAACGTGTAGAGATGTACTTTTGGAGGGCCTATAGATAGAAACTGGGCATAAAGTCGATTCAAATATTTGTATTCGTCTTCATAGCATTTGTAACTCATATCTACAGTTTGTACAATAGATGTGAATGCTTGTTCGCTCTTACGAAACCAGTATAGAAATAATGGGGTAGCGTGCACCAATTTAGGCACTAGCACGTTGGCCTACTCGGCTCCAGATAGAGAGCGAGGGAAGAGATAAATACACTGGCGGTCAGTGTATTTCAAGCAAAAAGCGTAATACAGTCACCGGATTTCAAAATACGCTGATTACGATCACTATATACGTTTTGCGGTGATTATACGGTCACCTGCAAACCGTTCAACATCGGATTGCACTCTGTTGACCGGTCAAATAGTCTACATGGCACTATATTGACTGGTTAAATTGTCCATGTTCCTTGTGGGTCCCACCTGTCAGTTCGCATAGGAAAAAGGTAAGATAAACACAAATTTATGCAGGCATGACAAGACTCCAACCCGTGCTCAGGAACCACCTGGTTGTGTATGTGTCGGTCAGGGCCTGATGTGTGCGCATGCACATGTAGGTTGAGCACTTGAGCGTGAGTGTGTGTGTTGGTCATGTGGTGTGTGCATGCATGCTTGTGTACATGTGAGTGTTGCGTGCGTGCGTGGCTGCGTGTGTACGTGTGAGTGTTGCGTGCGTGCGTGCCTGCATGTGTACGTGTGAGTGTTGGGATGCATGCAGTTCGTGTGCATGCGTGCGCGTGTGTATAATCACCACACCAACTCCTGTGAGTTAAAATAGATGGCTCAGCATACCAATACAAGGCCACCTTGTCTGTTGTGCCTGCGGTCATGACTTCAAACCACCGTCCAATATTTTTTTATCATTTGTTTTCATTCTTATACACGCCGATAGGTGTGGCACCCTGACTCAGAGCGACCGGTTTACCATGCATTGCTAGCCCAGAGACCATGTCTTCTGGCAACACGCAACATCTTGGTACAGAAAATAACCGCTTTATTGATGCTAGCGGATCAGAGTTTATTTTACAACAGGGGTCGAGGCAAAGCGGCACAAATAGTGCGGCTGAACAATATTGTCACAGCCCCAGATCAGCCCTTGTTTGTTTTTGCTTTAGCATCCATGCAACATGTTTAAATTTTATGAAATTTGAAATGGGGATTGCTCAAACCCTAGCATTAAAGGAATTCACTAGGTTCATCCTAAAATACTTTCAAGTAAGTCCAAAGGGCTTTCAAAAATGTTCATGATTTTTGACAAAGGTGAAAAGCCTCTACCAAAAATGATGCCAATATTTTTGGGCCATTATGGATTTTTGAATAATCCATATTGTATTTGAATTGGGGCATTTAAATACTATTAATATTTTTAAATGCTCCAACAATTCTGAAAATAGTTAAGGGCCTCTGTAATAATTCATTTAATGGCCACAATTATTTGCAGGATTTATTAAAATGATTTGTGCTATAAACTAAATCAGAAACAAAACTACAGAAATAGAAAAGAGAAACAAAATAGAAAAAAAAGGGAAGAGAAACCTTACCTGGCGCCACCACCGGCCCAGCCCCCCCCAGCCGGCCCAGCCCACCTCCTCCTCCTTTGTCCTCTTCCTCCTCTGCCATGAGGACGAACAGAGGCGAGGCGTGGCGCTCGCCGACGCTGCCTCGGCCACCTCCTGCTTCCCCCCTAGCCACCTCCTGCTTCCTCTCGTTGCCCTGGACCCCGTCCGCGACGCCACGCACCCCCCCCAGGCCTCTCACTCTCTCCCCGAGCTCCTCTCCTCCTCTGGCTCTCTCGCGCGTAGCCACCGAACACACCCGCCGCCGCCGACGAGCTCTCTCGTGGCCACCGGCCACCCCTAGCCTCTCCGACACAC
>NC_041380.1:247480313-247488120 GCF_002162155.2 Triticum dicoccoides | reverse complement strand
CTCCCCGAGCTCCTCTCCTCCTCTGGCTCTCTCGCGCGCAGCCACCGAACACACCCGCCGCCGCCGACGAGCTCTCTCGTGGCCACCGGCCACCCCTAGCCTCTCCGACACACCCACGAGCTCCGCCTCGACCCCCTCCTTCCTCCCCACCGACCCACGGCCCTCCGGAAGCCCTGCAACGCCGCCACCATCGCCGTTCCGTCGCCGGCCACCGAAGCTCCCCTCCGTCGATTCGCCGGACCCCGTGCCTCCCCTGCCTCGCCAGCAGCACCAGAAGAACCGCGGTGAGCCCTCGACCCGATTCCCCCTCTCCCCGTGCCCCACCTCCCTCTCTAGCTAGCCCCACCACTTTGCCCGAGAATCTCTCGCCGCCGGCCATGGTGTGGCCGTGGCCACAGCCACCCCAGCTCGTATCCGAGCCCACTGTCGTGCTCACCATGATCTCAGGAGTCCGTAGCACGCCCCAGCTCCTCCTGCCGTGCTCCCTAACCCCGACCCCGAGATTGCCCGAACTCCGGCAGCCGCAAAAGAGGTCGCCGCCGGCAGCTCCGGCCACCCCAGCCTCCGCCACCGCCACCGTTGGATGCGCCACTCCACCCTCTCCCCGTAGCTGCTTCCTGCGCGCCAAAAGAGCCCCTGTAGTTGGTTTCCGACGCGCACCACCGCGTCTGGCCTCGCCGGCGTCAAGCCGCCGGTGGGTCTGACCACGTTGACCACGGCGGGACCCCCCCCCCCCTCTCTGGGTCGATGACAGGTGGGGCCAGCCCCCCCTGTTAATTAGTTTAACTATTTTATCTTAACGACCCCCTCTGCTGACACTGATAGGTGGGCCCCCGCCATCAGGTGATTAGCTTAAGCTAATCACCACCTAATCTAACCCCAGAGCCACTGACATGTGGGCCCTAGTGCCCTAATCTTTAATTAAATTAAACTAACCCCCCTGTCTAACCTGTGTCACTGACGTGTGGCCCCCACACGTCAGGTTTGACCCGGGGCAGCCCTGTTGACTTGCTGATGCAAGCATGACGCAGTGCTGATGTCATAACTCATTTTCTGGATTTAAATTAATTCTGAAATTCCAGAAAATGCCCAAAACTTCAATAATTCATAGAAAATTAACCGTAACTCCAAATTAAATAATTTATATATGAAAAATTATCAGAAAAATTCAAGGAATCCATCTGTACCATTTTCATGCATGTTAGAACAACTTATAGATGCTGTTTAGCACAAATCATATAAAGGGCATTTAAATATCCACATATGGAGTTTGAATTTGAATCTTGGATTCAAACCAACTCCATTTAATCTGGTTTTAGATGCATTAGCCCAAAACACATTCATTTTGCCATGTCATAGCATGCATCATATTGTGCATTGCATTGATCGTGCTTTTTCTGTATTGCCGGTATTTGTCCCCTCTCGATAGACGTGTACCGATGATGCGATCGTTGACACTGATGAAGACTCAATGCTATCTTCAGAAGTGCCAGGCAAGCAAAACCCCCTTGTTCATTCCGATACAATCCTACTCTCTCGCTCCTGCTCTCTTTTACTGCATTAGGACAACACCGATTCATCTGTTACTTGCTGCGGTAGCTGAACCCCTTTGTCCTTTGCATGACCTGTCGTTGCCACAGTAAATAGATGAAACCCACTAGCATGAGTAGGAGTTGTTTGAGCCCTGATGTGCCTACTCATTCATGTTTGTTCGTCATGCCTGCTACTGCTTAGAGTTGAGTCAGGACTGATTCATCGGGGATGAATCAGAGGCGTGTGAACATGTCCTACTATGTGTGAGCTAAGTGTGTGAACACGATTTGGTAAAGGTAGCGGTGAGAGGCCATGTAGGAGTACATGGTGGGTTGTCTCATTGCAGCCGTCCTCAGGAACTGAGTTCTGTGTTTGTGATCCATGATTCAGCTACTACCACGCATTGGGCCCGAAACCAATGGACCCTCTCGGCTTCTTGATCACCCTTGTCCTCTGTCCAGGAGTTGCAAGTAGTTTCTGGTGTTTGTAGTATGCTGGAGGCCGTGCGCAGCGCTGACCGTAGGGGTGGGCTGTGATGCGGTAGGCACGTGGCACGGTGTACCGGGCGCCCGTTTGGTGTCTCGGGAACCCTGTTCACATCGTTTGGGGCTGTGAGCGAAACTCCGGCCGGATCTCCTCATGGATGGAACCCGAATAGGCGATAAACCTGGACTAGAGACTTGAGTGATTAGGTAGGTCGTGGCCGACACCCACGTTGGGCTTCCGCTTGAAGGTTGCCGAGTACATGTCGTGTAAACGGCGGTAAGTGGTGAGAGCGTGTGTGAAGAAGTACACCCCTTGAGGGTTAACCTAATCTATTCGAATAGCCGTGTCCGCGGAAAAGGACTTCTGGGTTGCTTATATCAGTTCATAGACAAGTGAAAGTGGATACTTTAAAATGCGCAAGATAAGCGTGAGTGCTATGGATGGCGTTCTCGTAGGGAGACGGGAGCGGATCCATAGTGGTGTATTGATATGGTGAATATGTGGACTCGTGTGCGCCACCTCAAAAGAGTCGCTTGCAGTCGTAGTTTAGTATAGCCACCGAGTCAAAGCTGGCTTGCTGCAGTTAAACCCCACCATCCCCTTGTTGAAAATGATGCATATGTAGTTAGTTCTGATGTAAGTCTTGCTGGGTACATTTGTACTCACGTTTGCCTATTTTATGTTTTGCAGAGAGACTTCAGTCTCACTAGTAGTTCCGCTTGGACTTCGACGTTTAGCTTGTTACCTCAGCTACGATCTTGTGCCCTCGGCAGTATCTGGCAGATAGTCAGGCTTCTCAGCCTTTTTCATTTATAGTGGTCTGTACTCAGACATGATAGTTTCCGCTTGTGCTTTGACTTGTATGCTCTGATTGTTGGGTCATGAGACCCATGTTTGTAATATCTCGCTCCTCGGAGCCTATTGAATAAATTACTT
This sequence comes from Triticum dicoccoides, assembly GCF_002162155.2. Classification (NCBI taxonomy): domain Eukaryota; kingdom Viridiplantae; phylum Streptophyta; class Magnoliopsida; order Poales; family Poaceae; genus Triticum; species Triticum dicoccoides. The sequence continues at coordinate 247,485,165 of NC_041380.1, read as the reverse complement.
GAGTCGTAGAGTCATGTTGTGATGCCATGTTGTATTTGCACATATCGAGCATATTGTGTGTATGCTATTGAAATGCTTGGTATGTGTGGGATCTGACCATCTAGTTGTTTATCTTTAGTAGCCTCTCTTACCGGGAAATGTCTCCTAGTGTTTCCACCGAGCCATGGTAGCTTGCTACTGCTCCGGAACACTTAGGCTGGCCGGCATGTGTCCTTCTTCGTTCCTGTGTCTGTCCCTTCGGGGAAATGTCACGCTTTGAGTACCGGAGTCCTGTTAGCCCGCTACAGCCTGGTTTACCGGAGTCCTGCTAGCCCAGTGCTACAGCCCGGACCCACTTGCTGATGACCGACACGTTCGAAGCTGGGTCATGGATGCCTGTCCCTGTAAGTCTGTGCCACTTTGGGTTTACGACTAGTCATGTCAGCCCGGGCTCCTTATCATATGGATGCTAGCGACACTATCATATATGTGAGCCAAAAGGCGCAAACGGTCCCGGGCAAAGGTAAGGCGACACCCGTGGGGATACCGTGCGTGAGGCCGCAAAGTGATATGAGGTGTTACCGGCTAGATCAATGTGACATCGAGTCGGGGTCCTGACAGCGTTGGTATCAGAGCTTGACTGCCTGTAGGATTACCAAGCCAAACTGGTCGAAGTTGAGTCTAGAAATTCTTTAGTTATATAAGGGAATTGATTGTGGGATGGAACGTAGGGCTCTTTTTACTCCTTATACCTCATGCCCTTCTGATCTGAGTCATCTTATCTTTCCCGCGGGGATTAAGAACTAGGCTATCTCTTCCTTCTATTAGGATCATGTGTTACAAATCAGTAGACTTATAAGATTGTTGGATTTAAGTCCCAGTTCAGTTCCTACTACTTCCGTATGTTAATTGTTGATCTCGGAACCTTGATATTGTGCTTCTGAGTGGTTATGCCACCATTTTTGTGATTGTCTCAAATCTTTTTGAGCAATTATAGCCGTTATGCTGTCCGAGTCATCCCAGGTTTCTAAATAGTCCGATGCATTTGCAAATCCCTTCCTTCTGTTTCCGATGTTCCCATGGGCCAGATTAACCACACTAATCGGTGTGTTGAGGTAATTATTGCCTCGACATATATGTGGAGATATTATTATGACCCTAGGTGTTTTAGGGGATCATCTAGTGGTCTAGCCATGATTTGTGTCCTAGTGTGAAGATTCTGGCCTTTATTCTCGGAAGCATCCCGTGATGCTACTTAGTAGTAGGTATTCTACTCCTGGGTTCTGAACCTGAGATTCACTCTACCTACTTCATGTTGATAGTAATTGCTAGTGCCTTTAGGATATTAGTAACCTTTGCGATAGTCCTTGAAGTCCGTGGTATCTTCTTCTTCCAAATACCATGAACTACTTATGGCAGATGTTTATTGGATCAAAAAAAAATCACAATTAGAGTACTCTTGAGGAGTTCTCCATTCATAAATCGTGACTCTGCCAGTTCTACCTTTCTGCATGGGTTATCCGGAAGAAATATGTTGAACTTGGTTCGACATACTAATCTATGCATCCACAACTTAGAAAGTTATATGTTCCTTTGAGTTGTTCTCTTTAGTTGCATTCTGACCCTCGTCTATCAATTGATAGTCAAGAGTATGCGTGCGTTCGTTCATCGATGCCTATGACTCTTGTGGTCTGTCAAGCCATTCTATTCCGGAATGACTAGGAGAAACAAACTCCAGTACCTCTTCCATATCTAGGATTGGGTCAAAGTAGTTGTATTCCGCAGATCAAATGCCAATCCAGCTTTTGGTTCTGCTCTACCTTGGAGTATTACATATTTTATATCGAGATTGTTATAGGAATTGCACACCATCCCATGAACTCTTGGTATAGTGACACTTCTTGCCATCACTGTTCATTCCTCGGCCCTCGTGTTGATGCAACCGGAATACCGACAAATGAATTGTGATGTGTGAAATCAATACTGCTAGCAACTCTGTTGCTTGGTAGTTAAAGGATAATAATTTCATTCTTAGTATGTTGGTTTTCGAATCATCCTTCTAAGACTGATCGTGCTACCTAGTCCTTATTTCGGTGCACCCTTCGATTGATGAGTTAGGATCTTGTCAAGTCCTCACTCATTTGATCATATCGTCTTGCCCTCAAAAGCAAGATTGTTCTCGAGCTTAGTAACATACCGGTGGTTCGTGACTTTCCAAATATCTTCTTGGAGGTGTTACCGGGTTGTCACCTGACCGCTATGTTGAGTTCGTGATCAAGTTGGTTTCTTATGAACCACCTTCTCTCCAAGAATCGGTGTTAGATATCCCTGAGCTAGTTGGTTAAGCTAGACAACAACTTGGAGAGTTGGAAGATAAAAGCTTGCCTGACTTAGTTCGTTCCGAAGGGATATTCTTGTGTAGTGTGTGTTGAAGAAAGATGATATCTTCATCGATTGGTCCTTGTGATCAGTTGCTGGACCTATTGTCTTATCAATCCTTTGATTTGAGTGTGGGCTATCGTCAAATCAAATCAGTACCAACGATGCTCGTAATGTTGTCTTACTCGTGGTTGACCCCTCGAGCATACACCATTACATCTTTGGTCTGACCAATGCTATCACCGTGTTCACTTAACTATGGAATTCCTTTTAAAAGGAAACCTAGATGAATTGTTGTTGAGCCCATTGACAACATCCTTATCTCCTCCATAATTTTGTTGAACATTAAGCTAGTGCTGGAAACTTGTGTAAGCATTTCTTCGTGTTTCGTTCATGAAGCATATGTTTGAATGAAAGTAGTGATTTTCCCTAATTCATGTGCATATGATGCAAGTTGCCGCCATGAATTTGAGGAAGATTGTTTTGTTTCCCTGGAATCATTCCAAATTAGTCATGCACTTGTGCGAAGAATTCTGTGGTTTGAAGACTTGCAACCTTCAGTCTATATGTATCCCTAGCACACCAAGCCACTGATTGATTTGTTCAAGGAGAAGACGTTCCTTCTTAAGAGTATACCTTATGCAAGGATTTTGATATCCTCGTTGATGGTTCCCTTCCTGAACTCGGTAGTGTTTTATTATAAGACTACCACGTGGTCATGCTTGTCTGGGACAACGTGTTCACATGTTTGTAGCAGAACCAGCTCATGTTTTGGAGCTTACTATCGTAGTTCATTTCCCGAGAATCTCGCAACGTCATCTCGTCGATTTGTGTTGCAAGCTTTCGTTTTCCTTCCTAGACTCGATGAGTCTGGAATATCCTGACACCAACCAGATCTGAATCTCAGGCAGATATGATGCTTGGAATATTTCCCAAGAATTATAATATTGGTCGCGCGATAACCGGTAAAGTGGATGTCGTGGCCGACACACCCAACCGGAAGACCTATTTTTATAATATCTTGATTGATGAAGTTGACCACCTCCCCATAGGGATTTCGTAGGATTTACCCCCTAGCTGCCCCTATGGATTTTGAGATCCCGAAGTCCGACCTTTTACTTGATGTTTTAGATATCAAACCATATCTATGAATGGGTTATACTAGCACATCAAGGAGAACATTAGAAGCGGAGTGCTAAATGTCTCTCGGTCGATCATCCAGATTTTATTTGCTTGGCCTCGCTAAGGTGAAATCTGAGAAAGTGTTATCCTCCTTCGCATCTGCATCGTCCATCGCTATTTATCATGGTAGTATGTTGTGTTGTCAGCACCCTTGACGCGGTTGTTGATAAAACCTTGATGAATATGGAAATGCTCAAGTTCTTGAGAGCACGTACAAGCGCTACGTGTTATCATCGGCTCTAGCTGGGTTTGCTCTCAGTTCCCTCGGCAATGCTATGATCTTTTCAAACAGTAAATTCACTCGTTATTGTTGGGTTCTTCCCCAGTTACTAGAATCATTCCTAGCATTTGCATTTTGTTCCTAGCTTGCACCGCCAATGTGCCATTCTACCATGGGTCTCTTCCATTTCTGGTGATAAGCAAAATCATCCATTACGTTGTCTTCAACAAGGTAATCCACATCCTCCAAGTCCGAGTATGCCATTCTACCGACCCCCGCCAATCGATTGCTATGATTTGCCTTCGGCTGACATAGAGAGTCTCAACGATCTCTATATCAAAGGTAATTCTTTTTGCCACTTAAGATAATACTCTACGAATCACCCTCCTCCAGGATGTTTCGTCGTGGTATCATGGCAATTCAACTCCTCGCTATGTTGACAATCGTTTACCACCTTCTTAGGTATGAAATTGTTGTCTACCTAGTGAACCTTCGTCATCCGTTTCTTCCACCCCTATTGATGTGTATCTCGTGTCTCAACCCGAAAGATGGTTCTATGTCTCATTCCGTAAGTTAATCTTGAGTTGTTCGATCTTCGAGGAGATCGACCCTTCTAGAGTCTCCTTCTTCTCTCCAGGTCATGTTAGCAGGATTTCTCAGAGCAAGACATCAAGGCAATGATGGTGATCGAATCAACGCTTTGATAAAGTGCACCCTGGATCGTGAAGATTGTGCTAGCTTGCGTTTCCCCTTCACCCTACCCTACGCTTGAATCTCGGGACGAGATTTTTGTTTAGTGGGGGTGAGCTGTCACAGCCCCAGATCAGCCCTTGTTTGTTTTTGCTTTAGCATCCATGCAACATGTTTAAATTTTATGAAATTTGAAATGGGGATTGCTCAAACCCTAGCATTAAAGGAATTCACTAGGTTCATCCTAAAATACTTTCAAGTAAGTCCAAAGGGCTTTCAAAAATGTTCATGATTTTTGACAAAGGTGAAAAGCCTCTACCAAAAATGATGCCAATATTTTTGGGCCATTATGGATTTTTGAATAATCCATATTGTATTTGAATTGGGGCATTTAAATACTAT
>NC_041380.1:247473229-247479282 GCF_002162155.2 Triticum dicoccoides | reverse complement strand
CGAGCTCCTCTCCTCCTCTGGCTCTCTCGCGCGCAGCCACCGAACACACCCGCCGCCGCCGACGAGCTCTCTCGTGGCCACCGGCCACCCCTAGCCTCTCCGACACACCCACGAGCTCCGCCTCGACCCCCTCCTTCCTCCCCACCGACCCACGACCCTCCGGAAGCCCTGCAACGCCGCCACCATCGTTGTTCCGTCGCCGGCCACCGAAGCTCCCCTCCGTCGATTCGCCGGACCCCGTGCCTCCCCTGCCTCGCCAGCAGCACCAGAAGAAACGCGGTGAGCCCTCGACCCGATTCCCCCTCTCCCCGTGCCCCACCTCCCTCTCTAGCTAGCCCCACCACTTTGCCCGAGAATCTCTCGCCGCCGGCCATGGCGTGGCCGTGGCCACAGCCACCCCAGCTCGTATCCGAGCCCACTGTCGTGCTCACCATGATCTCAGGAGTCCGTAGCACGCCCCAGCTCCTCCTGCCGTGCTCCCTAACCCCGACCCCGAGATTGCCCGAACTCCGGCAGCCGCAAAAGAGGTCGCCGCCGGCAGCTCCGGCCACCCCAGCCTCCGCCACCGCCACCGTTGGATGCGCCACTCCACCCTCTCCCCGTAGCTGCTTCCTGCGCGCCAAAAGAGCCCTTGTAGTTGGTTTCCGACGCGCACCACCGCGTCTGGCCTCGCCGGCGTCAAGCCGCCGGTGGGTCTGACCACGTTGACCACGGCGGGACCCCCCCCTCTCTGGGTCGATGACAGGTGGGGCCAGCCCCCCCCCTGTTAATTAGTTTAACTATTTTATCTTAACGACCCCCTCTGCTGACACTGATAGGTGGGCCCCCGCCATCAGGTGATTAGCTTAAGCTAATCACCACCTAATCTAACCCCAGAGCCACTAACATGTGGGCCCTAGTGCCCTAATCTTTAATTAAATTAAACTAACCCCCCTGTCTAACCTGTGTCACTGACGTGTGGCCCCCACACGTCAGGTTTGACCCGGGGCAGCCCTGTTGACTTGCTGATGCAAGCATGACGCAGTGCTGATGTCATAACTCATTTTCTGGATTTAAATTAATTCTGAAATTCCAGAAAATGCCCAAAACTTCAATAATTCATAGAAAATTAACCGTAACTCCAAATTAAATAATTTATATATGAAAAATTATCAGAAAAATTCAAGGAATCCATCTGTACCATTTTCATGCATGTTAGAACAACTTATAGATGCTGTTTAGCACAAATCATATAAAGGGCATTTAAATATCCACATATGGAGTTTGAATTTGAATCTTGGATTCAAACCAACTCCATTTAATCTGGTTTTAGATGCATTAGCCCAAAACACATTCATTTTGCCATGTCATAGCATGCATCATATTGTGCATTGCATTGATCGTGCTTTTTCTGTATTGCCGGTATTTGTCCCCTCTCGATAGACGTGTACCGATGATGCGATCGTTGACACTGATGAAGACTCAATGCTATCTTCAGAAGTGCCAGGCAAGCAAAACCCCCTTGTTCATTCCGATACAATCCTACTCTCTCGCTCCTGCTCTCTTTTACTGCATTAGGACAACACCGATTCATCTATTACTTGCTGCGGTAGCTGAACCCCTTTGTCCTTTGCATGACCTGTCGTTGCCACAGTAAATAGATGAAACCCACTAGCATGAGTAGATGTTGTTTGAGCCCTGATGTGCCTACTCATTCATGTTTGTTCGTCATGCCTGCTACTGCTTAGAGTTGAGTCAGGACTGATTCATCGGGGATGAATCAGAGGCGTGTGAACATGTCCTACTATGTGTGAGCTAAGTGTGTGAACACGATTTGGTAAAGGTAGCGGTGAGAGGCCATGTAGGAGTACATGGTGGGTTGTCTCATTGCAGCCGTCCTCAGGAACTGAGTTCTGTGTTTGTGATCCATGATTCAGCTACTACCACGCATTGGGCCCGAAACCAATGGACCCTCTCGGCTTCTTGATCACCCTTGTCCTCTGTCCAGGAGTTGCAAGTAGTTTCTGGTGTTTGTAGTATGCTGGAGGCCGTGCGCAGCGCTGACCGTAGGGGTGGGCTGTGATGCGGTAGGCACGTGGCACGGTGTACCGGGCGCCCGTTTGGTGTCTCGGGAACCCTGTTCACATCGTTTGGGGCTGTGAGCGAAACTCCGGCCGGATCTCCTCATGGATGGAACCCGAATAGGCGATAAACCTGGACTAGAGACTTGAGTGATTAGGTAGGTCGTGGCCGACACCCACGTTGGGCTTCCGCTTGAAGGTTGCCGAGTACATGTCGTGTAAACGGCGGTAAGTGGTGAGAGCGTGTGTGAAGAAGTACACCCCTTGAGGGTTAACCTAATCTATTCGAATAGCCGTGTCCGCGGAAAAGGACTTCTGGGTTGCTTATATCAGTTCATAGACAAGTGAAAGTGGATACTTTAAAATGCGCAAGATAAGCGTGAGTGCTATGGATGGCGTTCTCGTAGGGAGACGGGAGCGGATCCATAGTGGTGTATTGATATGGTGAATATGTGGACTCGTGTGCGCCACCTCAAAAGAGTCGCTTGCAGTCGTAGTTTAGTATAGCCACCGAGTCAAAGCTGGCTTGCTGCAGTTAAACCCCACCATCCCCTTGTTGAAAATGATGCATATGTAGTTAGTTCTGATGTAAGTCTTGCTGGGTACATTTGTACTCACGTTTGCCTATTTTATGTTTTGCAGAGAGACTTCAGTCTCACTAGTAGTTCCGCTTGGACTTCGACGTTTAGCTTGTTACCTCAGCTACGATCTTGTGCCCTCGGCAGTATCTGGCAGATAGTCAGGCTTCTCAGCCTTTTTCATTTATAGTGGTCTGTACTCAGACATGATAGTTTCCGCTTGTGCTTTGACTTGTATGCTCTGATTGTTGGGTCATGAGACCCATGTTTGTAATATCTCGCTCCTCGGAGCCTATTGAATAAATTACTTGAGTCGTAGAGTCATGTTGTGATGCCATGTTGTATTTGCACATATCGAGCATATTGTGTGTATGCTATTGAAATGCTTGGTATGTGTGGGATCTGACCATCTAGTTGTTTATCTTTAGTAGCCTCTCTTACCGGGAAATGTCTCCTAGTGTTTCCACCGAGCCATGGTAGCTTGCTACTGCTCCGGAACACTTAGGCTGGCCGGCATGTGTCCTTCTTCGTTCCTGTGTCTGTCCCTTCGGGGAAATGTCATGCTTTGAGTACCGGAGTCCTGTTAGCCCGCTACAGCCCGGTTTACCGGAGTCCTGCTAGCCCAGTGCTACAGCCCAGACCCACTTGCTGATGACCGACACGTTCGAAGCTGGGTCATGGATGCCTGTCCCTGTAAGTCTGTGCCACTTTGGGTTTACGACTAGTCATGTCAGCCCGGGCTCCTTATCATATGGATGCTAGCGACACTATCATATACGTGAGCCAAAAGGCACAAACGGTCCCGGGCAAAGGTAAGGCGACACCCGTGGGGATACCGTGCGTGAGGCCGCAAAGTGATATGAGGTGTTACCGGCTAGATCAATGTGACATCGAGTCGGGGTCCTGACAAATATGTACATTATTTAGTGAACATAAAGGGCCCTCGATCATAACAACTACGCGGCAGCGGAACAACATCGTAGCAGAAACTCCATAGCACAAGGACACCGATGTGGACATGATCTAGACTCGAGCAGCACTCCTTTCCAATGAGACTTTCCTGAAATCTGGCATGACACGCCAGGTTAGTACATTGAATGTACTTGCAAGCTCACAACATGCATAATCATAATGACAAACAATATCATGATAATTAACCAATTAATAATGCAATAATGTTCCAACATGCTGTGATCATGCTCTTGTGATAAACGTCCCTCGGGACCGACTTACCAACCGTGATCGTTCTCGGATCACAAACAAACCAACATCGTGGCCTTGACAAGAGTAACTCGTGATCCTTACGGCGATCACAACCACGACCAATACTTGGTCTCGAACATCTCGATGGACTTTCCGCCATCATCAACAGTGAAAAGTTCATAACTTAGTGTGCAAATTTATTAAACGTTGACTCATGGTGGGACCTACTACGAGGCGTCCGTGACCGTGGACTCGGCTATCGATAGATTATACACTCTGCAGAGGTAGCACAATGTACCCACACCACGGAACCCATGGCCACCCACTCCCATTCGGGTGGACCAACGACATTCTGACGAAACCCCTCCATTGCCATGACACTCTCCCGGCCACTCCGACCCAATCCCCAATGGGCTAGTCCTGGGTGGCCTCGTGTCTACCAAAGACACAACGACCACCATCGTGGCCAAAATGATCCCACTTGGGGACCCAGTACCATAATCTCAACAACGGGCACACAAGGTTATGCCTGCTTACCGGGCAGGGTAAGCATGCCCATAACCTTCCCTAGTTGGAGTCACCGACCAGAGGCATGTCAATGGACCGAATCAAGGCCTTCCCACAAAGGCAAATGTGGTTGCACTGGGAAAAACTCGATTCAGCGGCACCATGACCCAGTCAACAATATATTCAAGTTGAGTTATAGTCAGGTCCAACTTAAAATGAAAATGACCAGTGTCATAGTATGCCATGAATTGCAATACTACACATGCATCACATATTAACAAAAATGACTGATGTCAACCATATTCACACTAAGCATAAACATCAACAACTTATATTACTTTCCTAGTCAGGGTAACTCTCACTTTAACAAGATATATTGTAGCAAGTTTTATTATTTTTCTCATGCAAGAAAATATCTTTGATTAATTTCTCATATGCATAGAAAAAATTGTACTATCATCACCACAAGCAAATCCTAATTTCTTTACCAACCAAGTTAGGTTTCTGTAAATCAAGCAAAATGGCTAAACAAGCACTTAACAACATATTTTCTAGCAAATTTTACTATTTTATTTATGCAAGAAAATAACTTTAAGAATTTACTCATATGCGTAAGAAATCATTTTATCATTACCACAAGTAGATCTTAGCTTTTGTTACCAAGTAAACTAGTTTCAAACATTTTGTAAATCAAGCATAATAAGTAACAAACACTTAACAGAATATAAATAACATAATAGTTATTTAAATGCATGTATTAATCATTTCATTCAATTAAGAAAATCATAAATATTGAAATGACACCATGAAAATGTTTTTGTGGCTTGCCTTAGTGCAGATGAGGATCGCAAGCCTTCTGGTGATCCTCAAGACAAGCCTCACCCTCTGAAAATAATTTTAAGCACAAGAAGAAAATATCAAGAACAGTTCTAAAAATCACCAGAAATTCTAGACAACTCGGAAAAATATCATTTTTGATGAGCTGCTAGATTTCTTTGCAAAGAACATAATGCAAAAAGAATCAATTCATTTGGACTTATGGTTGAAGAGTTATAGCTGTTTGAAGCTCTCTGGAAATTAGTTGAATTTGAATTTAAATAAAACAGACTAGGGGGGTGACGTCGAAGGCGTAAAGCCTCAGGGCGCCACCACTCATACTGCTTCGCGCGTGTACAGAGTGGCTGACTAGCGGGCCCCGCTAGTTAGGTGAGGTGGAGGGGGAGAAGCAAACAGAGGGGGTTGCGGCTTCGCCGGAGCTCTCGCCGGCGACAAGGGCTCCTTGGCCAAAACGAGAGGGAGGGATCGAGAGAGGGGATGGAGGCGCACCTGCCCGTACCCGTAGCGTAGCTAGGGGTCGTCGGACGGCGCCGGAGTCGACCTCGCAAGCGGAGGCAGAGAGCGGTGGTCGCCGGAGATGAGGAAGACGGCAAGCAGAGGAAACTTCAGGGGCTCCAGGGAGACGGAACAGCTTCACCGGGAAGAGGCGGAGGCCCTGGAAGGATCGCCCGGGCCTGGGAGGGGCTGGAGCTACCGTGATGACCCGAGGGGATCACCGACGAGCTCGAGCTCGGGGACGGCGGCCCGCGGCCTGCCCGGCTGGGCTACGGCTATCTACACATTTGTGGAGTGTGTGGGAGTGGAGGATGGTGCTCGAGGAGGCTGGGGGTGGCTCCTTTTATAGGCAAGCGTCGGGGGTGGATCGGGG
>NC_041380.1:247461710-247472781 GCF_002162155.2 Triticum dicoccoides | reverse complement strand
GTGGGCGAACAGGGACGGGCACATGATCAAGAGGAAGGCGACGAGCACAGTGGCATTAGCCAGACCACGCCCGTGCTCGTCAGTGGCGAGCTCCGGCGTCGGCGAGCACCAGGGGGGAGTTAATGGCGTTGAGACGAGGATGGTGGCGAAGTTTGGCACGCTCGGTCAGATGGGGGAAGCGAGCACGCGCGAACAAAGCGTTGGGCGGCACTCAGAGCGCGTCGACAAGCATGCTGGCATCATGGACACGCGTGGTCATCGCGTGAACTCTTCCCTTAGGCCGACCAACGTCCAAAGATCATGTCTGTCTTGTTGTTTGTGGTAGTTTTGAAGATTACCATGCTTTGGTTTGCCTCCAGATGCAGTAGAGAAGATTTTACAAGCCAGGTAAGTTTCTGATCAGTAACTTTGAGATGTTACTGAGGTCAAATGGCTGGGAGTTGGGGGGTGTGCTTTGGAGGCTAGCCATCATCTACTAAGGTGATGATGCACAAGAAAATTCAGGCACAAAGCAGCAAGTAAAATGGTAGTTGCTGTAGAAACCACCATTTCTGTCCAGAATAGAAAATATTTTCTATAGCAAAAATATTCCAAAAAGTGATGAAATATTTTTTCTCAGGAAGGTGCCCTAGGGTTTAAAGAATATTTGTGAATTTTTTCGGATATTTGTGGGCAAGAAAAATTAGGGTTGCTTTGGAGCTCATTGAACTAGCTAGGGTTTTAGAGAGGAAAAATGAATATTTTTCATTTAAGAAAAATATTCCCAAGATTATTTTGAGGTGGATCAAAAGGGGAATGATGATTAGAGATGGGAATGATGCACTTGGGTGAAAGCCAAGGGTACCCAAGTGTGTAAGTTCATATGAAAAGATTCAAAAACTCCAAATTTCAAACTAAAGCCAAATGAAAATCAGGCAAATAAGAGAGGGCAAAAATCAGGCTGTCACAAACCTCCCCCACTTAGAATGAATCTCGTCCTCGAGATTCGGTTGCTTGGGAAAACCACTCTGGATAATGAGCCCTTAGGAATTCTTCCCGCTCCCAAGTTGATTCTGATTCTGTGTGATGCTCCCACTGAACCTTGTAGAATTTTGTTACTTTACTGTGAGTGACCCTTTCCATCTGATCCAAAATCCTAAACGGTCTCTCTTCATAGGTTAAATCATTTGCCAATTCTTTCTCAGCCATAACAGTCCTTTTCTCATGCGGGGATATGCATCGCCTTAACTGAGAAACATGAAATACGTTGTGCACATCTGACAGTTCAGGGGGTAGTTCAAACTGATATGCAACAGAGCCTACTCGGGACATGACTGGAAATGGACCAATAAATCTAGGTGCCAACTTTCCACAAGTCTGAAATCTCTTGACTCCTTTCATAGGAGTGACTCGGAGGTATACGTGTTCTCCGGGTTCAAAACTGATCTGCCGGTACTTTGCATCATAATAACTCTTCTGTCGAGATTTGGCCAATTGCAATCTGTCTCTGATTTCCTTAACTTGTTTCTCAGCTTCCATCATGAGATCTGTCCCGAAGATACGACTATCTCCAGTTTGAGACCAATTTAAAGGAGTGCGGCACTTACGGCCATACAGAGCTTCATACGGTGACATTTTTAGACTGGTATGGAAGATGTTGTTATAAGAAAACTCGTCATATGGCAATCAATATTCCCATTTAGGTCCTTGGGCTAAAGCACAGGCTCACAACATAGCTTCGAGTATTTGGTTTACCCGCTCTGTCTGTCCATCCGTCTGAGGATGATAAGCAGTACTATATTTCAGCACTGTCCCCAAGGCTTGATGGAGACGTGACCAAAAAGCGGAGGTAAATAGGGAACCTCGGTCAGAAGTGATGTTTCGGGATACTCCATGCAGGCTGACTATTCTGGATACATATAGCTGTGCAAGTTAATCCGCTCAGTATCTGGTGTTGATCGGAATGAAGTGAGCAACCTTGGTTAAGGTGTCCACTATGACCCAGATTGCATCATTGCCTCGCTGAGTCTTAGGAAATCCCATAATGAAATCCATACAAACATCATCCCATTTCCATTGCGAAACCGGCAGTGGTTGGAGGAGTCCGGCTGGCTTCTGATGCTCTGCTTTCACCTTGTTACATATGTCGCAACAGGTAACAAAATAGGCAATGTCTTTCTTCATTCCATCCCACCAGAATATTTGTCTAAGGTCTTCATACATTTTCGTACCTCCCGGGTGAATGGAATATGAGGATTCGTGTGCTTCCGACAGGATTTTCTTCTTTAAGTCCGGCTAATTGGGTACATAAATCTGTCCACGGAATCGGGGGGTACCGAATTTGTCCTTGGAGAAATCTGGGGTCTGCTCTGCCATCAGGCTCTTTGCACGTTTTTGCAGCTTGATGTCAGTTGGCTGGGCCTTGCAGATCTCTTCCTCAAGTGTGGGGGTAACTTCCAAAATATTAGCGAGGCCAGCATCCACTATGACCAGGTTGAGCTGAGCGATCTCCTCTTGGAGTTGGGGAGGCAAGGATTTCAATATGACATTTAAGCTGCCAGGCTTTCGACTGAGGGCATTGGCAACCACGTTGGCCTTACCCGAGTGGTAATTAATTCCAACATCATAATCCTTGACCAACTCTAGCTATCTCCGTTGACGGAGATTTAAATCCGGCTGAGTAAATAGGTATTTAAGACTTTTGTGATCGGTAAAAATTTGGCACCTTTTCCCAATGAGGTAGTGTCTCCAAATTTTTAGCGCATGAACCACCGCAGCCAATTCCAAATCATGAGTAGGATAATTTCCCTCGTGGGGTCGTAGCTGTCGTGATGCATATGCTACTATCTTGTTGTCTTGCATAAGTACGCAACCAAGTTCTTGCCTGGAGGCGTCACAATACACATCAAAACTACGGTAAATGTCGGGGAGAGTCAATACAGGTGCGGTTGTCAGCCGTATCTTTAGCTCATTGAAACTTTTCTCACAGTCCTCCGTCCATTCAAATGTATTATCCTTATTGAGCAGCTCCGTCATGGGTTTAGCAATCTTGGAAAACCCTTCAATGAAATGACGGTAATATCCAGCTAATCCGAGAAAACTCCGGATCTGCGTCACGGTCGTGGGCGGCAACCAATCGAGCACATCCTTTACTTTGGTCGAGTCCACAGCTATACCTTCGGCGGATAGTACATGTCCTGGAAACCCAACTTGCTTGAGCCAATATTCGCATTTACTGAATTTGGCGTATAGCTGATGGTCGCGGAGTCGTTGTAGCACATCTCGGAGGTGATCCATGTGCTCTTCTTCACCCTTGGAGTAAATGAGGATGTCATCAATGAAGACTACCACGAATTTTTCGAGGAAGTCCATGACTACTTTTCTCATCATATGCATGAATAAAGCAGGGGCATTGGTGAGACCAAAGGACATCACTGTATATTCATAAAGACCGTACCGAGTAGTGAATGCGGTCTTAGGAATATCTTCCTTTTTAATCTTGAGCTGATGATATCCGGTCAGTAAATTGATCTTAGAGAATACCTTAGCCCCACTGAGCTGATCAAACAGATCATCAATCCTTGGCAGTGGATATTTATTTTTGATGGTGACCTCATTCAGCTGGCGGTAATCTACGCACATGCGGAGGCTGCCATCCTTTTTGTCCACGAAAATAGCAGGTGATCCCCATGATGAAGAGATGGGACAAATATATCCTTTCTGGAGCAATTCATCAAGCTGTTCTCCACTAATTCTGATGAGGGCATCCGGTAATACTTCTTGTATAACGGTGTAGTTCCAGGCACAAGATCTATTGCAAATTCCAGCTCTCAATTTGGTGGCATGCCTGGCAGTTCTTCTGGAAATACATCAGGGTACTCGCTGACCACAGGAATTAATTCCAACTCAGCCACAATGGTGAAAACCAATTCTTGCTTGGTATATTCTTGCGAGCATAGAATTTGGTAGTCTGCCCATTCAGACTGGTCAAAGTGACTTCTTGTGTTGCGCAGTTTATGCAAACTTGATATTGGGTCAACCAATTCATACCCAATATAATATCCAACTTTTTAGACTCAATAATTATCAGAGAGGTTGGAAACTAGACTCCGTTGATATGGATTTCTAGATCACGGTAGACCAGATTGCTCTTGATTAAAGATCCCGGGGTTTGTACCAGCATATTTTTGCCCAAAAGCGTACAAGGAAATTTGTTTTGGGCAGCAAAACTCCAAGAAATAAAATAATGGGAAGCCCTAGAGTCAAATAAAATTACGGCAGGTATGTCATTAACAGAAAACATACCAATGGCGACTTCGGGGTTCTCTTGGGCTTCATCGGCAAAGAGATGATGCACATGCCCAGTAAAGTTTTGCTGGGTCGGGCATGACTCTATAAAGTTTACTTGTGGCCTGAATGGGGCATTCGCCTTGTTGTTCTTGGGGCACTGTCTGGCAAATGTCTGTTCTGCCCACAACTGAAACAAGAATTATTGCGCTGACGCTCCTCGTGCACTGGGTTGGTCACGACATTCTTGACTTGAGTGGTGGTCTTGTTAACATTCTGTTGCCAATTGGGCTTGTATTCCACCTGAGTCTGCTGCCAGGTACGAGCCTTTTTCACTAGTTGCCCATCCTTCTTTGGCTCAAACTTATGCTTGTTCTCATTGTTAACAGGCCTATTATTTGATATAAGCTTGTGCTCCCATTCAGCAATGAAAGACTTGTTCACTAGAGTTTAGAAATCTGGGAAATCAAACATACTGAGAGTACACCGGAGTTGTGGATTAAAGCCTCCAAGAAATCTGTCAATCTTCCTTTCTTCGGTGGCCACGTCATAAAGGGAGTAACGGGCCAAATGATTAAATTTTTGCAAATATTCACCCACCGACTGACTTCCTTGGATGAGTGCAAGAAATTCATGCTACTTAATCTTCATAACTCCAGTAGAGATATGATATTTCCGGAACTGATCCTTAAATTTTTTCTAGGTGATTTCTTCATCAATAGGCCACATGGCTTTTGCATTTTCCCAGCATATGGTAACAGTGCCTTCAAGGTAATTAGTTGCAAATGGAACTTTATCATTTTCTTCAGTACGAGCAATCTCAAGCTTTTTATCAATGGTACACAACCAATCGTCTGCATCCAATGGGTCAACAATCTAACTGAAACTGGGTGGCTTGGTCCTTTGAAAATCTGACAGCTTTGAGTAATGACCGTTCTGATTTCCATTCTGTCCGACCATAGCTTGCACACTTCTTAATATTTCAATCAGATCATTGTTCCTTCTTTCCTCAAACATACGCAAATTTTGCTCGGTGGAGGGTGAATTTGGCGATGGAGGCGGTGGCGGAACGTACGGCTCGGGAGAATGTCCTTCCTGTCGTGCAGAACGACGAACAAGAGTTCCCTCACGAACGTTGCTACTGTTGCCTCCCCGCGTCATCCTATTGTGGATTTTTCCCAGGACAACGCAATCAAGATGGGAAACATCCAAGAATAAATTTGGGGAAAAGCCAGCAACAAATCCCGGAAGAAAACAAAAGAGCGAAGAAAATACGGTGAATAAAGTCCCAACATAATTATACATAGACTCATACATGATAAACAACATGCCAGGTTCAACTACTCTCATACATGCAACGAAACATCATGACACGTATGACTACATCCATACATCATCCGGACGACTGCGAATACTAAGAGGTACTACTGCTCTGCTGGTGCTGCGGTGTCCTCCCATGAAGCAGACTCGGATCCTGAACTTATGAGGTTAACAGAAACCTCCGGGTTAAAGGTAACACGATGACGCTGCCTCGAGGGCTCTCCCTCAGGGGCAGGGGTAGGATGAAGCATCGGGGCTACAAGAGTAGTGAGAAGTGAAACCCACTCGGCAGGAGTACTGAGAGGGTTCACCATCGAGGTGCCCGAGCTACTTGGGGGAGTAACCGGTGAAACAGGGGAACTAGAACTGGCTGGAATATAAGGAGTAAATCCCAGAGAGGATGGAGTAGTGGCAGATCTAGTAGTGACCAAAGCAGCGGCTAAAGTAGTATAGGCACGAGTCAGCTCTCGAGCCAGCTTGTGGATCATAAGATAGCTAGTAGTGACATAACGAGCAAGGTGGCTAGCAACACTATCAGACTCCGGATCGATGATAGGGAAACAGACACGACCATTGTCATGCAGAGAAGGGTAGTAATAGAAACATGGGTGGTTCTGCATTCGGACCTTGTTGTAGTGAAGCTCGACAAGGACCTCGAGTGCAGCAAACTGGACAGCCTGAGAAGCGATAGAGGCGTAACTCGCTCCGAGAAGTACGAGTGTAAGAGCTGGAATCAGAACTAGTGCGCAGAGTAACCACTGCATGATACTCATACACTGAATCAGCTAGATGCTCCCGGTACACATGATAGACTGGATCATCTCCGATGGGGTACAACCGACACCACACGTTGTGAAGGAGGTGCGGTGACGTGTACGACATCAGCTGCAACTGGCACGGATATGGCACCGGAGCCATCTACACTCACAACCATTAGCAGGTTAGCATAAAAAGAAATATAAATCAGGTGCATGCAATGCAACAACTATCTCCAAATGCTACCAGCACTCAACTTAAACTCGTATCTAACGTCCAGTTAACACGTCGTAGTCTAGCGTGGCCTACAGTCAGCGCGGCTATGATACCATGCATTGTGGCACCCCGGCTCAGAGCGACCGGTTTACCATGCATTGCCAGCCCAGAGACCATGTATTCTGGCAACACGCAACATCTTGGTACAGAAAATAACCACTTTATTGATGCTAGCAGATCAGAGTTAATATTACAACAAGGGTCGAGGCCAAGTGGCACACACGGTGCGGCTGAACAATATGTACATTTTTTAGTGAACATAAAGGGGCATCGATCATAACAACTACGCAGCAGGGGAACAACGCCGTAGCAGAAACTCCATAACACAGGGACACCGATGTGGACACGATCTAGACTCGAGCAGCACTCCTTTCCGAAGAGACTTTTTTGAAATCTGGCATGACACGCCAGGTCAGTACATTGAATGTACTTGCAAGCTCACAACATGCATAATCATAATGACAAACAATATCATGATAATTAACCAATTAATAATGCAATAATGTTCCAACATGCTGTGATCATGCTCTTGTGATAAACGTCCCTCGAGACCGACTTACCAACCGTGATCGTTCTCGGATCACAAACAAACCACCATCGTGGCCTTGACAAGAGTAACGCGTGATCCTTACGGCATTCACAACCACGACCAATACTTGGTCTCGAACATCTTGATGGACTTTCCGCCATCATCAACAGTGAAAAGTTCATAACTTAGTGTGCAAATTTATTAAACGTTGACTCATGGTGGGACCTACTATGAGGCGTCCGTGACCATGGACTCGGCTATCGATAGATTATACACTCTGCGGAGGTAGCACAATGTACCCACACCACGGAACCCATGGCCACGCACTCCCATTCGGGTGGACCAACGGCATTCTGACGAAACCCCTCCATTGCCATGACACTCTCCCAGCTACTCTGACCCAATCCCCAATGGGCTAGTCCTGGGTGGCCCCGTGTCTACCAAAGACACAACGACCACCATCGTGGCCAAAACGATCCCACTTGGGGACCCGGTACCATAATCTCAACAACAGGCACACAAGGTTATGCCTGCTTACCGGGCCAGGGTAAGCATGCCCATAACCTTCCCTAGTTGGAGGCACCGACCAGAGGCATGTCAATGGACCGAATCAAGGCCTTCCCACAAAGGCAAATGTGGTTGCACTAGGAAAAACTCGATTCAGCAGCACCATGACCCAGTCAATGATATATTCAAGTTGAGTTATCGTCAGGTTCAACTTAAAATGAAAATGACCGGTGTCATAGTATGCCATGAAATGCAATACTACACATGCATCACATATTAACAAAAATGACTGATGTCAACCATATTCACACTAAGCATAAACATGAACAACTTATATTACTTTCCTAGTCAGGGTAACTCTCACTTTAACAAGATATATTGTAGCAAGTTTTATTATTTTTCTCATGCAAGAAAATATCTTCGATTAATTTCTCATATGCATAGAAAAAATTATACTATCATCACCACAAGCAAATCCTAATTTCTTTACCAACCAAGTTAGGTTAAAACATTCTATAAATCAAGAAAAATGGCTAAACAAGCACTAAACGGCATATTTTCTAGCAAATTTTACTATTTTATTTGTGCAAGAAAATAACTTTAAGAATTTACTGATATGCGTAACAAATCATTTTATCATTACCAAAACTAGATCTTAGACTTTGTTACCAACTAAAAACTAGTTTCAAACATTTTGTAAATCAAGCATAATAACTAACAAACACTTAACAGAACATAAATAACATAATAGTTATTTAAATGCATGTATTAATCATTTCATTCAAGTAAGAAAATCATAAATATTGAAATGACACCATGAAAATGTTGTTGTGGCTTGCCTTACCCTCTGAAAATAATGACACCGTGAATTTATTCCTTCTAGTGATTCTCAAGACAAGCCTCACCCTCTGAAAATAATTTTAAGCACAAGAAGAAAATATCAAGAACACTTCTGAAAATCACAAGAAATTCTAGACAACTCGGAAAAATCTCATTTTTGGTGAGCTGCTAGATTTCTTTGCAAGGAACATAATGCAAAAGGAATAAATTCATTTGGAGTTATGGTTGAACAGTTATAGCTGTTTGAAGCTCTCTGGAAATTAGTTGAATTTGAATTTAAATAAAACAGACTAGGGGGGTGACATCGAAGGCGTAAAGCATCGAGGCGCCACCACTCGTACTGCTTCACGCGCATACATAGTGGATGACTAGCAGGCCCCGCTAGTCAGATGAGGTCGAGTGGGAGAAGGAAACAGAGTGGGTCGCGGCTTCGCGGAGGTCTCGCCGGCGACGAGAGCTCCTTGGCCAAAACGAGGGGGAGGGATCGGGAGAGGGGATGGAGGCGCACCTGCCCGTACCCGTAGTGTAGCTAGGGGTGGTTGGATGGCGTCGTAATCAACCTCGCAAGCGGAGGCAGAGAGCGGTGGTCACCGGAGATGAGGAAGACGGCGAGCAGAGGCAACTTCAGGGGCTCCAGGGGACGGAACGGCTTCACCGGAGAGAGGCGGAGGCCCTGGAAGGATCGCCCGGGCCTGGGAGGGGCTGGAGCTACCGCGACGACCCGAGGGGATCGCCGGCGAGCTCGAGCTCGGGGACGGCGGCCCGCGTCCTGCCTGGCCAGGCTAAGACTATCTACACGTTTGTGGAGTGTGTGGGAGTGGAGGATGGTGCTCGAGGAGGCTGGGGGTGGCTCCTTTTATGGGCGAGCGTCAGGGGTGGATCGGGGCTCCGCCGGCGACACCTGGACGCTGTGGCCGGCGACGAGCAGCATCAGAGAGAGGGGCAGAAGGTGACAGATCTCACGCGGGGACTGTGGGCGAACAGGGACGAGCACAGGATCAAGAGGAAGGCGACGAGCACAGTGCAGAGCGCACTGTGGCGTTGGCCGGACCGTGCCCATGCTCGCTGCGGCGAGCTCCGGCGTCAGCGAGCGCCAAGGGGAGTTATTGGCGTTGAGACGAGGATGGTGGCGAAGTTTGGCACGCTCGGGCAGACGGGGGAAGCGAGAACGCGCGAACAGAGCGCTCGGCCGCACTCAGAGCGCCTCGACAAGCATGCTGGTATCATGGAGACGCGTGGTCACCGCGTGAATTCTTCCTCAGGCCGACCAACATCCAAAGATCATGTCTGGCTTGTTGTTCGTGGTAGTTTTGAAGATTACCACGCTTTGGTTTGGCTCCAGATGCAGTAGAAAAGATTTTACAAGCCAGGTAAGTTTCTGACTTTGAGATGTCACTGAGGTCAAATGGATGGGAGTTGGGGGCTGTGATTTGGAGGCTAGCCATCATCTACTAAGGTGATGATTCACAAGAAAATTTAGGCACAAAGGAGCAAGTAAAATGGTAGTTGTTGTAGAAACCACCATTTCTGTCCAGAATAGAAAATATTTTCTGTAGCAAAAATATTCCAAAAAGTGATGAAATATTTTTGCTCAGGAAGGTGCCCTAGGGTTTAAAGAATATTTGTGATTTTCTCAGATTTTTGTGGGCAATAAAAATTAGGGTTGCTTTGGAGCTCATTGAACTAGCTAGGGTTTTAGAGAGGAAAAATGAATATTTTTCATTTAAGAAAAATATTCCCAAGATTATTTTGAGGTGGATCAGAAGGGGAATGATGATTAGAGAGGGGAATGATGCACTTGGGTGAAAGCCAAGGGTACCCAAGTGTTTAAGTCCATATGAAAAGATTCAAAAACTCCAAATTTCAAACTAAAGCCAAATGAAAATCAGGCAAATAAGAGAGGGCAAAAATCAGGCTGTCACAATAGGTGGGCCCAATGGTAGTGAGATAATGTGATGCAAGACTAGTGGTGACACGTGGAGCATTTAATTGGTCAACCAGTCGTGTCTTGAGCAAATACAGAGCTGTACAGTTAGCCGTGACTATATAATAACCACAAAATGTAAATGTTAACTGTAATGAGTGGATTCTGAAGTCCAATGTATGTATCATGCTTTTGCTTCAAATACAATGATCGTCACTATATATATCACCAGAGCATGATGAAGCATGCGTGAATGTGCTGGGGGCATACTTTTAGAGGACTTGGAGATAGTTTGTCTGCGTACGTGAAAGGGCCGTAGAGGGGGTGTATGCGATGGAGAGAGAGATGCTCTTCGTTTCTCTTTATTATGACTAACTTTATATATAGTATAAAAATATAAAAATTCATAGTGCGGAATAAATATCATTGGGTGCACCATGCAATGCAAATTAACGTTCGTACTCCTCCATATAACTTTGCAATGTTGTATATATGTAGAAATTCTAAAATAATTTTTTGGCCACACTTTGTGTGGTTTTATTCAAAAGGAATGTTGTATGCTAAATAAACATGAAGAGATGGCTTTTTAGATCAATGGGGTATGTGATGTAACATGTGTGAATGTGTAGTTGACGTGTTTGGCAGGGCCTAGA
>NC_041380.1:247358153-247461588 GCF_002162155.2 Triticum dicoccoides | reverse complement strand
GTGGGAGAGATAGGACAAGAAATGAGAGAGGTCTAGAGAGAGAGATAAATAGGATGTCACAGCAAGAGATGCCCTTGAGAGTGTACATGCAAGGGGGGAGGGGATAGAGTCATGAGGAGAATTGTGTGGTGTCTATGTTGGTATGTGTGGGTGTGAGAAGATAACAAGACCTAGGGGCATAGGTTGTGTCACCGTGTGAGGTCCAGTGGGCCGAGGTGAGGCCCTTGGTTCGGTTCGGTCCTGCACCACATTGGTCGGCCTGTGACACATTCGAGGAGACCCATGGAGGACTAGTCGTGCAAGACAAAGATACCAGAGTCGTGAACGACTCTGTGTCCACTGAGAAAGCCGGCTAGGATTTGTAACCCTAGGTGTCGGTGTAAAAACTGGCGGATCTCGGGTAGGGGGTCCCGAACTGTGCGTCTAGGTCGGATGGTAACAGTAGGCAGGGGACACGATGTTTTACCCAGGTTCGGGCCCTCTTGATGGAGGTAAAACCCTACGTCTTGCTTGATTGATATTGATGATATGGGTAGTACAAGAGTAGATCTACCAAGAGATCAGAGAGGCTAAACCCTAGAAGCTAGACTATGGTATGATTGTTGTTTTTTCTACGGACTAAAACTCTCCGGTTTATATAGACACCGGAGAGGGCTAGGGTTACACAAAGTCGGTTACAATGGTAGGAGATCTACATATCCGTATCGCCAAGCTTGCCTTCCACGCCAAGGAAAGTCCCTTCTGGACATGGGACGAAGTCTTCAATCTTGTATGTTCATAGTCCAGGAGTCCCGCCGAAGGTATAGTCCGGCCATCCAAACACCCCCTAATCCAGGACTCCTTCAGTAGCCCCTGAACCAGGCTTCAATGACGACGAGTCCGGCTCGCAGATTGTCTTCGACATTGCAAGGCGGGTTCTCCTCCAAATTCCGTGTACCTGTTGAATCGTGTCCTGTTTCTTGTAAATGTAGTGCTCCTTGGCTTCTACGCCCAATAATGGCCGTTTTCCACGTGTCAAACGAATACAAAAAGTCAGGGTGTTTTTTATATTTACACCCCTAGCCGCGTGAATGAGCCGCCTATTTAAGGGGACGAGGATTTAGATCCAAACCACACCTTCTCCCTTCCGCGAGTATTCATCAGAGCATATCCGACAGAGGTCCATTCTATCATGGCTAGCCGCCGCAGCTCCTCCTCTCGCCCTTCCAGCCCTCAGCCTGGAGATTGGAAGAGGTGCTCCATCCTGCACATCGAGCTAGTGAAGCTCCAGACCAAGGGATTTCTCCCCCCGGCCTATATGGTCCCGGTTCGAGCCGGACTTGCCACCTATAATGGCGGAGAGCAAGCGTAGAGCGCCCCCAATCCCTCCAAAGGAGAGAGGGTATGCCTTGCCCCTTACTTAATAAGAGGGCTCGGATTTCCAATTCATCCGTTTCTCCGGGGGCTTCTGGAGTTCTATGGCCTCCAGATGCACAACCTCACGCCTGCCTCCATATTGCATATCGCGGGCTTCGTAGCCCTTTTGCGAGCTGTTTTTGGGCTGCAAGGCTCATTTCGCTCTATGGAAAAGGCTATTCTGCCTTGTGCCCCGCTTTAAGGAGGGGTCGATATATCAAGTGGGCAGAGCCGAAGTGTGGCGCATCACCAGGACCGGATATCTATTCGGAACCCCAAAGAAGGCGTCCGAGGACTGGCCTTCGGAATGGTTTTATATAGAGGACATTCCGCTGCCGGATCCTGTCCGGATCGGCCTCCCTGAGTTCGACAGTGCTCCCCTAAAGAAGCGCCTAAGATGGCGTCCACGGAGCCCTCAGAGGGAAAGCGACAGGGACGTTATTTACCTGATGGTCCGGATAAGATTGTTAGCTCATTCCGGACTGACCATGATCGGGGTCATGGCCGCATGCATCATGCGAGGGGTGCAGCCGCTTCAGTATAGAGGCCGCCCCATGTGGGACTTCAACGGGGAGGATGACGCCACCCGCTATGGTCGTAAGGGGCCGGATTCGGCTGCCGCTCTAATAAAGACCTTGTCCGCTTTGTACAAGGGAGAAGAGGAGGGATTTCTCCGCGTCAACCCATGGGGTGGATTTTCTATGTACAATCCCTCGAGTTGGGTAAGTGGACACTTTTACTTGCCCATTAGTTTTATATTCCCATTGTTAAATTTTCAGTCTAACGACTTCAACGCAGGAACTGCACCAGGCTGTTAAAGAAATAAACAGCCCTCCTCCACAACTCGAGGATCCGGGACGGTCCCTCGACCCATCCTCTCAAGAGGATCCAGACTTATCTGTGGAGCTGATTGATGGAGCGTTTCATCAATTGAGCAGGGACAACGCCTTGGTGGCCATTACGGCCGATTATCCAGGGCTACTCCCAGCCTCACAGGTAACTGAGACCGGAGTCTCAGCACTTTGAAAAGGGATCTGTCCTCGCGTGTTTTCGATTACCGTATGACAACCGTGTTTTGCTGGGGAGATCCTTGAGACGGGAGGCCGAGCCTACGGCGACTAGCCAACGAGGGGCAGCAAGGCCGCGCGAGCTGAAAAAGAAGTGCGGTCCGGAATAAGGCACCGGCGTAAAGGTATAGCGCGCCACCTTATTCCCAGGTGTTACTCCTTCGAGGCATATTAACACTCGTGCTCTCTTCAGGACGAAGAGACCTCGCCGGACTATATCCGGAGAGGCTGCCAATCACGCCTCCACCAGCCAGGCTCCAAAGCCTGGTCTGGAAGCAGAGGCAAACACGAGGCGCGAACCGGACGCTCCTCCGACGGAGGATGCGGATAGGCTGTCTGCCACCAATTCTGAGGTGGAGAGTGCCATGAACCACAGGCGTCACCGGATAGTTCTTCTCGACGCTTGTTTCTCCCAAGAGGCATTGGATGCCTTCAATTCGGGAGACGCCTACCTCCGTGCCGCTCAAAATGGTCTAGCCAGAGCCACGGAGCAGTATGTGAAAGACATACGGGTAAGAAATTTTTGGTAATTATATATGTATACCGGTAGCCCCTGAGACTTGAAACAGTTAGAATAACTGATTTAAGGATCATCTGTTATGCAGGTTCTTACAGAAAAGAATACCCTGCTGTCCCAGGAGCTGGAAGAGTGCAAAGCCCAACTTGAGGCCGCACTAGCCGCAGTAGGGGAGTCCAAGGAGACCCCCTCTGGTAATATACGCTTCGAAAGATAAGTATTTTGCGAAGTGCGGCATGGGTGCACATCTGACAAATGAAATTGCAGATGGCGCCGGATTAAATCCGGAAGTGCAACAACTCTGATGCCAGCTAAAGGCTGGTGAGAGCGTGCTGACAAAGCTGAGGCGGGAGAAGAACGACCTCCAATATGCCAACACCAAGCTAGGCGTTGAACTGAAGGACGTTCGTGCCCAGCTGTTGGACTCCGTGAAGGAGAATCGGCGGCTTTGACGCGACACATATAGTAAGTGCTTAAACGAACTTTGAAAAAAGAGTTCAGTGAGGAAGTCGACTAACAGAGTAATGTCTGTAGGTATGCTGACAGGTCGTCCTGCAGAGGAAATGCCCGGTTCTACGGGTGACCTTCTTCCCGAGCTCTCACAACTGCACGAGCGAGTTCGGCAGGTGATGCAAGGCGTCGCCCAGGCCTTGTGGCCATCCATCTCCATGCCCGAAGGCCTTGGAGAGATTGTAAAGAAGTTGAAGGGAGTGTGGAGGCGCTTCCGATTGTGGAAGATGTCGGCCTGCCGTCAAGGCGCCAGGGAGGCCTGGGCCATGGTGAAGACGCGGTACACGAAGGCTGACCCAAACCACATGGCCGAGGTCGGACCCGTAGGGCCCAATGGGAAGGAGATCCCTGTGAGCTTAGTATACGGCCAAGTAGAGTTGGCTGCAAAGTATTCCCAACAGGACTGTAAACTAGACAGCTTGTTAGATGGAATTGAAGAGGAATACAATCAGTCAGATTGACTATGTAATTTTAATTGACATGTGTAATGCCTTCTAGCCGGATTATAGATCGTTTGTCATGGCCGACATTTTTGCTTCAACCTCGGGACCTGATGGTCCGGAGTGTGTCCGAATACCCTCGCGGTTATATAAGAACCGGGGTATGCATGGAGACTAGGCGTAGGGGTCATTAGTGCTTGAACAGACAAGTGCCCAACTAGTTATGTTATATTACATGGTTAGTAAGAAACATCTTCTAGGGAGAATAGTTCCGTTAGGGGTTCCTTTCCCTGGGAGGCATGCCCTAAAGTGCATGTCCATTATGCGAAAAGAGATGCAGGAAAAACATCTGGGGGCGTATAGATAAATAAGTGAAATAAAAGATCATCTTTAGTTCACCGACCGAATATTCCCTTAAGAACGCTAGCTTTCGGCTTCACCCAGTCTGAGGTACACATCCGGCTGACCCGGCAGTAACAATCGCAGAGGTGCTCCCTTTACCACCTAGCCGAACAATCGGGAACGTAGGGGTAAGCACAGGAGCCAGGCAACCCAGCTTGGCCAAAACTTAAGTCATATCGATGCATATAATGGCGAATAAAAGGTACATGCGGAAGTGTGACACATGTGTTGGGCATGAAGCCCGTATAAATAAGCTTCTGTTTAAAGAAGCCCCCAGGTTTAATGAGCGCGGATAGCACGTCACTTTATGAGCCTTTAAAGGCTGTAAGAGAGAGAGGAGAAGGAGAGAACTGTAAGACAGAAAGTATATAAAAAATGGACAGAGGAAGGAGACAAACACAGAGTCCGGCGCTAGGCATAGAATCTTCGTAGATGGGCTGCATTCCATGGGTTCGGCTCGAGTCAGTTATCCGATGCATATCGCAGGCGGTACGCTCCACCAGTTAGGACTTGGTCGATTATGAAGGGACCTTCCAACTTGGGCTTGAGTTTGTCCTTTTTCTTCTCTGGCAGGCGTAGAACTAATTCGCTAACGTTGTAGTTTTTGGCCCGTACTTCTCTGCTTTGGTATCTTCGAGCCTACTGTTGATAGAATGCGGAACGGGCTTTTGCCACGTCACGCTCCTCCTCCAAGGCGTCCAAACTGTCCTGCCGATCGAGCTCGGCTTCTCTTTCTTTGTGCATGCGCACTCGAGGTGAGTCATGAATTATGTCGCAGGGCAAAACTACGTCTGCGCCGTACACCATGAAGAATGGTGTGTATCCGGTGGTGCGATTCGGCGTGGTCCATAGCCCCAAGAGTACGGAGTCGAGCTCCTCTACCCAGTGCGTATTAGATTCCTTAAGGGACCGCACTAATCTGGGTTTGATGCCGCTCATGATAAGACCATTTGCATGTTCGACCTGGCCGTTGGTTTGTGGGTGATAGACGGAAGCATAATCGAGCTTGATGCCCATGTTTTTGCACCAGAGTTTTACCTCATCGGCCGTAAAGTTCGTGCCGTTATCAGTGATGATGCTATGGGGGACGCCATTACGGTGTACAACCCCGGATATAAAGTCTATCACCGGTCCGGATTCGGCCGTCTTAACAGGCTTGGCTTCTATCCATTTGGTGAACTTATCCACCATGACCAGTAAGTATTTTTTTCTTGTGGGTTCTGCCTTTTAGGGGTACAACCATGTCAAGCCCCCAGACCGCGAAGGGCCAAGTGATGGGGATAGTTTGGAGGGCGGTGGGTGGCATATGGCTTTGGTTTGCAAAAAGCTAGCAACCGACGCATCGTTGGACTAAGTCCTGGGCGTCTGCCCGGGCCGTCGGCCAATAAAATCCTGTGCGGAAGGCCTTGCTTACAATGGACCGAGCTGCAGCGTGATGTCCGCCGAGTCCGGCATGAATTTCAGCCAGGAGGTTCCGCCCTTCCTTTTCGAAGATGCACCTTTGAAGGACTCCGGTAGTGCTTTTCTTATAAAGCTCTCCCTCATGGAGTTTATAGGCTTTAGATCGCCGCACTATGCATCCTGCCTTATTTTGGTCCTCAGGGAGTTCCTGCCTGGTAAGGTAGGCGAGGAATGGTTCTGTCCATGGGGCGATGATGACCATTATTACGTGGGCTGAAGGTGTTATTTCATTGCCAGAGCCTCCAATTGTGTCAGAGTGTTCGGTGTCGGGCAGTGTGGTTGGGTCCGGGATGCTATTGCCAGGTTCCCCTTCCCATACTACGAATGACTTGAATAGACTTTCCAAGAAGATGTTGGGGGGACTACATCGCGTTTTGCGCCGATGCGTGCCAGGACATCTGCCGCCTGATTATTTTCCCGGGCTATATGGTGAAATTCGAGCCCTTCGAACCGAGCTGACATTTTTAGGATGGCGTTGCGATAAGCTGCCATTTTTGGATCCTTGGCATCAAAGTCTCCATCTATTTGGGATATTGCGAGGTTCGAGTCCCCGCGCACCTCTAGGCGTTGAATGCCCATGGATACTGCCATCTGGAGACCATGTAAAAGGGCCTCATATTCGGCTGCATTGTTGGAGTCTGTGTACATTATCTGGAGTACAAATTCAACTGTGTCTCCTCTGGGGGACGTCAAAACGATGCCAGCCCCTAGACCGACCAACATTTTGGAGCCGTCGAAGTGCATGACCCAGTTTGAATATGTGCCGTACTCTTTAGGGAGTTTGGCCTCCGTCCATTCTGTGACGAAGTCGGCCAACACTTGCGACTTGATAGCTCGCCGTGGCTTGTAAGTTATGTCAAACAGGAGGAGCTCAATGGCCCATTTTGCAATCCGGCCTGTCGCGTCGTGGTTATTTATAATATCGTTAAGTGGCACTTCCGAGGCTACTGTTATTGAACACTCTTGAAAGTAGTGTCGCAGCTTCCGGGATGCCATAAATACCACGTACGCAATCTTTTGATAGTGCGGGTACCGTGACTTGCACGGAGTAAGGACGGTGGACACATAATAGACCGGCTTTTGAAGGGGGAATTTGTGTCCGTCCGTTTCTCATTCGATGATGAGCACTGCGCTTACGACCTCATGGGTTGCTGCAATGTGTAATAGCATTGGTTCGCCAATGTTTGGCGCGGCCAAGACTGGGTTTGTTGCCAAGACGGCTTTTATTTCGTCGAGTCCAGCCGTGGCTGCATCCATCCACTCGAAGTGTTCGGTGCATCGAAGGAGGCGGTAAAGGGGTAGGGCCTTTTCTCCTAAGCGGGAGATAAAGCGGCTTAGAGCCGCCATGCATCTGGTTAATTTTTGTATTTGTTTGAGGTCCTTCGGGATATCCAATTGTGACAGAGCTCGGATCTTGGCTGGATTTGCTTCAATTCCTCTACCGGATACAATGAAGCCCAAGAGCTTTCCAGCTGGAATGCCAAAAACGCATTTTTCTGGGTTGAGCTTGATGTCGTATGTTCGGAGGTTATCGAATGTTAGCCTCAAGTAGTCTACTAGAGATTCAACATGTCTTGTTTTAACGACCACATCATCTACGTATGCCTCCACTATTTTGCCGATCAGATTTGCCAGCCATGTCTGAATCATGCGCTGATATGTTGCGCCAGCATTTTTGAGCCCGAAGGGCATTGTGTTGAAGCAGAATGGGCCGTATGGTGTGATGAATGCCGTTGTGGCTTGGTCCGGCTCCATCACGCATCCTGCCGCTTCCGTTGTGAGCCTCCGGCCCTCCGTGGCCTTTTACCCCTCCTCCCCGTGCCCTCCAGCACCGTTTATCGCTAGCTCCGTCGTAGTCACCGCCGTCCATCGCCCTCGGCATTGTTCCAGCCGCTCCTAGCTCCAGACGAAGGCACGTCTCGACGCGGCGCCTCGCGCTTATCCGTTTGGCACCCGGGGTTGCCCCTTTTGGTCGCTGGAGCCGCCGGCTACGCGTGCGCCACCGTCCTCTGTAACTCACCGGCGGGCACACGCGCGCGCGCGCACACGCACACACACACATTCTAATAGTGGGTTGACCCACTGACGTGTGGGCCCGCCCGTTTTAACCATTCCCCTAACCACGTACTTAGAACCTAATAAAATTGTTTAGTTGAATAACTGAAAATGACATGTGGTCCCTTTTCATTTAAAAGCCTGTTTAAGAATATCGAAGTCAATGACATGTGGCCCCACCTAATCTGTTAAATTAATTAAACTGTTAATTTTCAGTGTCTCTATGACAGTTGGGTCCCACCAGCTAGTTTGACCAGTCAACTGCTGTCTGGACTATTGACTTTGACCTGACCCCCACCTATAATACACTGTGGCTGGCACTACACTATGTGATAAAAGTAATTACTGATTTAAAATTGGGAATATAAATAAATCCAAAAATTCATTTAAATCTTTTAAAATTAATATAAAATAAATCGTAGCTCGGATGGAAAAACTTTGCACATGAAAGTTGCTCAGAACAGTGAGACAAATTGGGAGACGCAGCCCCGTTCGTCCGCCACACATCCCTAGCATAGCAAACACGCAACTTTCCCTCTCCGATTCATCTGTCCGAAAATGCGAAATACCGGGGATATTTTTCCGGATGTTTCCCCCCTTCACCGGTATCACCTCATATCGCGTTAGAACACGTCTAGCTCTGCCTGTTGTCATGTTATGCACTTGCTTGCTATGTATTTACTGTTTCTCCCTCCTCTTCTCTTCGGTAGACCCCGTGACGATGCTGATGCCCCTGTGGTCGACTACGTCACCGACGACCCCTCCTTCTTGTCTGAGCAACTAGGCAAGCCCCCCCTTTGATCACCAGATATCGCCTATTCTTCTCTCTATTGCTTGCATTAGAGTAGTGTAGCATGTTACTGCTTTCCGTTTATCCTATCCTGATGCATAGCTTGTCCTTGGTACTACATTTGTTACCTTTACCTGCAATCATAAATTCTTAGTATAGGATGCTAGTGTTCCATCAGTGGCCTTACACTCTTGTCCGTCTGCCATGCTATACTACTGGGCCGTGATCACTTCGGGAGGTGATCATGGGCATATGATATATACTTATACTGTTACATTACTTATGATACTGTTCGGAGATGGGGGCTGAAGGGGCAGGTGGCTCCATCCCGGTAGAGGTGGGCCTGGGTTCCCGACGGCCCCCCGACTGCTGCTTTGTGGCGGAGCGACATGGTAGGTTGAGGCCACCTAGGAGAGAGGTGGGCCTGGCCCTGGTCGGCGTTCGCGAATACTTAACACGGTTAACGAGATCTTGGTATTTGATCTGAGTCTAGCTACTGGCCCATAAGCACTAACCATCTACGCTGGGACAATAATGGGCACTCGATGTCGTGGTATCAGCCGAAGCCTTCGTGACGTCAGCGACTGAGCGACGCGAACCGGATTGGACTGGAACGCCTGCTAGGCTAGGTCTGCTTCCGGTCGCGTTCGCAACGTGCAGGTGTGCAAAGGGCAATGGGCCTAGACCCCTGCGCCATAGGATTTAGACCGGCGTGCTGACCTCTCTGTTGTGCCTAGGTAGGGCTGCGACGTGTTGATCTTCCGAGGCCGGGCATGACCCAGAAAAGTGTGTCCGGCCAAATGGTATCGAGCGTGTTGGGTTATGTGGTGCACCCCTGCAGGGAAGTTAATCTATTCGAATAGCCGTGATCTTCGGTAACATGACGACTTGGAGTTGTACCTTGACCTGATGAAAACTAGAACCGGATACTTACTAAAACACACCCTTCCAAGTGCCAGATACAACCGGTGATCGCTCTCTCACAGGGCGGCGAGGGGAGGATCATCGATTAGAATTATGCTACACGATGCTACTTGGTGAACTTACCATCTACTCTCTTCTCCTGCTGCAAGATGGAGGTTACCAGAAGCGTAGTCTTCGAAAGGATTAGCTATCCCCCTCTTAATCTGGCATTCTGCAGTTCAGTCCACCGATATGGCCCATTTACACATATACCCATGCATATGTAGTGTAGCTCCTTGCTTGCGATACTCGATTGCTGCGACCAGACGTTGGAGCCCAGGAGCCAGACGCCACCGTCAACGACGACTACTACTACTCGGGAGGTGCCTA
This sequence comes from Triticum dicoccoides, assembly GCF_002162155.2. NCBI lineage: Eukaryota > Viridiplantae > Streptophyta > Magnoliopsida > Poales > Poaceae > Triticum > Triticum dicoccoides. The sequence goes on along the minus strand of NC_041380.1, from coordinate 247,451,658 downwards.
CTACTACGTGCAGCCCACTGACGGTGACCAGGAGTAGTTTAGGAGGATCCCAGCCAGGAGGCCTGCGCCGCTTTCGATCTGTATTCCAGTTTGTTCTAGCCTTCTTAAGGCAAACTTGTTTAACTTATGTCTGTACTCAGATTTTGTTGCTTCCGCTGACTCGTCTATGATCGAGCTCTTGTATTCGAGCCCTCGAGGCCCCTGGCTTGTAATATGATGCTTGTATGACTTATTTTATTTGTAGAGTTGTGTTGTGATATCTTCCCGTGAGTCCCTGATCTTGATCGTACACGTTTGCATGTATGATTAGTGTACGATTGAATCGGCGGCGTCACAAGTTGGTATCAGAGCCGACTGCCTGTAGGAATCCACCTTCCACACTCCTTGGCCGAAGTTGAGTCTAGACATTGCAAAACTTTTACTAACATGGTTGTGCGGCTTACAGGCCAACGTCGCCATCGGGTGGTAGTAGGATCTTTTATTCTTCGACCTTTACTCTGGGACTCTGAACTCTCTTCTATTCGGGTTAAATGGTTTTATGAACTCTGACTCTAGGTTCTTGTAATTACTTCCTCCCGGAGAGCCCCTCACTCTAGATGATTGCATGGTGCGCCAAAGGATTCCAAAGATACTCTCCGATGTTATCCCGAGAACTTTTGCTCATTGCATTTGCAATTCCCTTCCACCGTCACCCCCTATAGATAACTACATGCACTTGCCATTCTTACACTAGTCCCCAGTTGCTCTTGTTAGTACAAGATACCCCGAAATACTCGTCGTTGTTCCGAGAATCCTTGTGCCTGCTTCCTTGCAGTTCCTTGTCACCTAAATACACCTACAACTTAATACTCACACATACCGAGGATTTGTTTCTCCCTAGTTGTTCTTGTGTTCCGCAAAGGACTTCGAAATACTATTTGGTCTTTCAAAAATCCTCAACAGCCTGTTGTTCTTGGAACTCTTGCATACTTGCATTCCGGTTAATTCCATTTGTCTAGCTATTTATTTAAAAAAAACTTTGTGATTGTCATTCTGATCCTCTTGATTCAACATGTGTGTGAATGCAACAATCATCAGTTGTTCCCTGGAATTTATCCTTCCGATTCAGGCATCATTCCGGACATGAGCTGGATCTCGGCCAATCAAATTGCCATCGATTGTACCCCTAAGGCTATTCAGCTTATCCATCCCTAATGAGAGCATTGCTTCTGATACCTTATCTTGGAATTCATAATTCCTTTGCATTGCAGATTTGAGTTCGTCAGTTGTTTCCATAAACTGATCTCCTTACATTCCTTCTTCCTCTGGTTGAGTACCGATGCTCACATCAGACCCCTTGTGGACCACCAGATCCTTTTTTGGATTTTATCCGACAGCGTCCTTCATATTCTATAAGCTTGTGAGCGTTTCCTCGGATACACAATGCCTTTGGTAAATTGTATCCTCTGCTTTGTCAACCATGCTCTACTCTTGAGCTTGTGTTATTTACTCCTGAAGTTCATGGTATATCTTCTAAGAAGCCCCGATGGCTTGAACCTATGCCTTCCTTAATCTGTGTGAACCCGAAAGTTTTCACGGGTCATACTCCTCTGGTAATTCACCAGGTAGATCTTCGCACTCAAATCATTTTTTAGTAGAGCAGTGAATGAAAGGTTATTCATTGAAGAAGTGGGAGTCGACCTTGAACTTTGTGTTCATGCCCATGGACACGATGTAGATCTTATCATGGAAGCTTCTCTTAAATTAATTATCCCCTTGGTATAAGTTCATCTTATATCTGGGATTTGATCTTTTGCTATCATGGTTCCGACAATATTGTTCTTCTTTGATCCCGTTTCTCGGACAAGTTAAAATACTTGTCTTCTGCACCTCATTTCACCTATCAAGCATCTATTCTACTCTACCTTCGAGTATTACCCCCTTGTATCTCAAGGATATTAACCCATTGCGCTTCCTCTTATGAATTTTTGATGAAGTAATACCTTTCCCCGCCATAGTCACTCCATGGGTTCTGGGTTGTCGTCAACTGAGAACACCGAATTGTGAATCAAATCAACACTGTGATTCAGTACTCCCAGTACTTTGTTGTTGAGAATTTTAATACTCCATCAAGTCATTCCAGCCTGATCGGCTATATCGTTATCGTGCTAAATTTTAACCGTGCTACCTGGTCCTTATTCCTGGAGCACAACTTTCGACGATGAGCTAAGCTTAGGGCGATCGTCCTCGGCATATATCATTTCGCCTTGAACAACAATCTTTGATTTCAAGTTTGTATTGTACTAGTGGTTTGAATAACCTTTCGCCCCATCATTCCCTTGACTTGATGTCATCGCCGATCGATTACATCTTAATGAAATCTCTCGACAAAAGTGTCATGATCATCATCTGCAATGATATGCCTTCTTCCAGGTGTAAATCGAATTCATGATCGGAAATACCATCCCTTCCTCTCGATGATTGGTATTAACATCGAAAACAGTCTTGCATTCCCTCCAACACAAAACTTTTTCTTGTTTTGTGTTATACCTTGAGTTCCTGGCAATCCAACTTTTCTTATGTCCTACCTTGGAGTAGAACCATCTTATATATCAACAAGGTTGTGAGAATTTCATCACCTCTTGAGAATTCTTGATTTAGGTGATACTTCACCATCACCATTCTTTTCTTGGTCCCCGTGTTATTCCTAACAGGAATACCGACAGATGGACTAGTAATTTAAAAAAAACTTCTAGCAACCTTATTGCTTTGAAGTTAGTGGTAAAAATTTCATTCTTAGACTATTGGTTATCGAATCACCATTCTAACATTGTTTGTGCTACCTAAGTCCGTATTCGGGTGCACCGTCAACCAATGTTTAATCGTGTATGTCTCTTCGAGCATACCTCATTATATCATTTGAACTGACAAAAGCTATCTCCTTGTTCACATAATCGTGGAAATCCATCTTTTGGAAATCTCGATGAGTTGTCGCTGAGTTCATCAACCACCTCCTCATTCTATCCTTGATTTAATAATGAACTCATGATTCGGAACTTGCTTCCACAGTTCAATTCCCGAGAATGTTACAATGTCATCTCGACAATTTGTGTTGCACCTTTTCTTCTCAGGCATCCTGAGTCTAAGGTATCCTAACACCGATCAAATCTGAATCTCGGTCAGAGATGATGGTTGGAACATTTTTCCAAGAGTTATAACACTGGTCTTTTATGACCCGGTAAGGTGATGGCATGCCCAACACACCTGGCCGGATGACCTATTGTTATAGATTCCTTTTCAGCAAGGTTATCCATTCTTCCATGAGGAAATTGTAAGACTTATCCTATAAGTTTTTTCCGATGAATCCTTTGTGTTTCCAAAGTCCGACCTTTGCTTGAAGACCATGTCAATGCTATGTCGAATCATGTCTGTGGTACTCCGATTTTCAAACAAGAACATTTGAAGCCCAATGCTAAATGTATCCTGCTCAATTATCCAAACACCGTTGTATGGGTAATGTCATGAGAATTCTCTCCCCTACCTAAGGAGTTTTCTACATTATATCCTGTCATGGATATCATGCTCTACTTGTCCTTGGGAAGGATATACCCTTGAAATATGTGTTTAAACACATTTTCCTTTACATTGTCCTGTTTAATCTGATAATCTTATTTTTCTTTCCATTGGTTGGTTTAACGTTGCTTGTGATCTATATGATCTAAGCAGTAATATTCTCCTGCTTATGTAAACATCTCGGTGTACAATTATGTCAGCAAGACCCTGTGACTATTGTTGATGACATTCCGGTAGCCACCGATGGATGAGAACTTTGCCTATTGGTCCGCCTCGTTCAATGAGCAGGAAAATGGTTCTCTTCGTCCCTTGCCCTTGGTACCAATGATGCTGCCAACATAACTGACTAGTTATTCACTGACATGCCTTGCTTGCATGATCGTGCAAGACGTCACCCCTCTTCCTACTATTAACCCACATGGTGGGCCCATAACCCACAGTTCCACAGGATCGAAACCTGACTCTCCTGTACACCCCCTGTTCGCAAGGTTGTGCGTCGTGCATGGCCTCGTATATAATTCACGGACCACCTTCCTAGTGATCTAATTTGGTAACACACGCAATACTTATCCTCGTTGCTCTGAACCCCTTTCTCGCTCTGGTTCAGACTTTGAGCAGCTATCTATTTGCTTGGACCCTCTCGTTGTACCTTCGTATCGTACTCTTGATGTATTTTATATGTTCAACTCGAGAGATAATCTTATGCTCATTCGTGGGTTAACCCCAGATTGTTTCCCTAGTAAACATGCTGTCGTAGCCGAGCTGCCCCTTACCTATTCGTAAGTACGTTGGAGTTCGCAAAGAAAAGGATGATGACTTCATCATGATGGCCTGAAGCAGAGGAATGAAGACATCAATGTAATGGATCGACCTCTTCGAGAAGAGCGACCAACACTGAGAAGACCCATTAGAAATTCGTAACTAGAACCTTTCCCCCCTTACCCCACCTCTTATATCTCGGGACGAGATTTCTTTTAGTGGAGGAGAATCGTGACGCCAGGATAATTAAGATACAGAAATTCTCTGCTAATGATGCCACGTCACTTCGATTACTATCGCTAATCTCATGTTAGTTCGAAACCGATTCAAATTCAAATTCGAATTAAAGTCACGCAATAAAAGTTTTCAATTCTCAAAACTAAAATGTTCTTATTGTGACAAATAAATCATGGATAGTATTGGTGGAGAAATAACATTTTTATAAAATAATTAATTACTCTAAAGTGATTAAAACAACAGCAAAAACAATTAAGTGAATACCTTTTTCAATTAATAAAATTCTAAACTAATTTATTTTGGGGTAAAACATTTATGGCAGTGGGTGGTTCTCAAACATTAATTTAAGAGTTGTTATCATTTTTTTAAAACTAAAAATAATGTGTATCTAAAATAAAACAGAACAGAACAGAAAAATAAAAAGAAAAAGAAGAAAAGAAAACAGAACAAAAAGAAAGAAAGGAAAGCCCCCCCCCCGCCCCGCTGGGCCTCGGCCCAGCTGGCCACTAGGGTAGCCAGGCCGGCCCGGCCGGCGCCCCATAACCCCTCCAAACCCTAACCCACGTCGCCCGTAACCCCCACTCCTCGCTCGATCCACCTCGTCTCCCCACCCCGCCCCGAGTGGATCTGGATCGGAGGCAACCGCCGCCCCTGACCCCGCCCGTCGCCCGCCCGGAGCGCCTCCGCCTCGACCCCGTCGCCGCCAGCTCGCCCCCGTCGACTATCTGCCTCGCCGGACCACCCCAAGTTCGCCTCACCCTCCCCTGCACCCACCTCGGCCGCCACTCCCGTGCCAGAGCCCTCCCCCGCCGGCGCCTCGCCGTACACGACCGCCTGACCACGCCCGCGCCCGGGGAACCGCCGCCAAGCCGCCTCCTCGTCGGAGAGGGACGGATCCCGGGGGCCATGTCGCGGATCCGGCCTCCCTCGCCTTGCTCCCCTCGCAGGAGTCCCCTCGTCGACCGGCGCCCTCTTCTTCGACATTGCCGGACGCTGCCGCTCACCTCGTCATCGATCCGCTCGCCCCCGACATCCTCCGGCTCCATCACGCATCCTGCCGCTTCCGTTGTGAGCCTCCGGCCCTCCGTGGCCTTTTCCCCCTCCTCCCCGTGCCCTCCAACACCGTTTGCCGCTAGCTCCGTCCTAGTCACCGCCGTCCATCGCCCTCGGCGCTGTTCCAGCCGCTCCTAGCTCCAGACGAAGGCACGTCTCGACGCGGCGCCTCGCGCTTATCCGTTTGGCACCCGGGGTTGCCCCTTTTGGTCGCTGGAGCCGCCGGCTACGCATGCACCGTCGTTCGCTGTAACTCACCGGCGGGCACACGCGCGCGCGCGCACACACACACGTTCTAACAGTGGGTTGACCCGCTGACGTGTGGGCCCGCCCGTTTTAACCATTCCCCTAACCACGTACTTAGAACCTAATAAAACTGTTTAGTTGAATAACTAAAAATGACATGTGGCCCCTTTTCATTTAAAAGCCTGTTTAAGAATATCGAAGTCAATTACATGTGGCCCCAGCTAATCTATTAAATTAAATAAACTGTTAATTTTCAATGTCTCTATGACAGCTGGGTCCCACCAGCTAGTTTGACCAGTTAACGTTGACCTAGTTAACTGCTGTCTGGACTATTGACTTTGACCTGACCCCCACCTGTAATACACTGTGGCTGGCACTGTACTATGTGACAAAAGTAATTACTGATTTAAAATTGGGAATATAAATAAATCCTAAAATTGATTTAAATCTTTTAAAATTAACATAAAATAAACCGTAGCTCGGATGGAACAACGTTGTACATGAAAGTTGCTCAAAACAACGAGACGAATCCGGATACGCAGCCCATTCGTCCGCCACACGTCCCTAGCATAGCAAACACGCAACTTTCCCCCTCCGATTCATCTGTCCAAAAACGCGAAACACCGTGGATATTTTCCCGGATGTTTCCCCCCTTCACCGGTATCACCTCATATCGCGTTAGAACACGTTTAGCTCTGCCTGTTGTCATGTTATGCACTTGCCTGCTATGTATTTACCGTTTCTCCCTCCTCTTCTCTTTGGTAGACCCCGTGACGATGCTGATGCCCCTGTGGTCGACTACGTCACCGACGACCCCTCCTTGTCTGAGCAACCAGGCAAGCCTTCCCCCTTTGATCACCTGATATCGCATATTCTTCTCTCTACTGCTTGCATTAGAGTAGTGTAGCATGTTACTGCTTTTCGTTATCCTATCCTGATGCATAGCCTGTCCTTGCTACTATTGTTGTTACCTTTACCTGCAATCCTAAATGCTTAGTATAGGATGCTAGTGTTCCATCAATGGCCTTACACTCTTCTCCGTCTGCCATGCTATACTACTGGGCCGTGATCACTTCGGGAGGTGATCACGGGCATATGATATATATGTATACTGTTACATTACTTATGATACTGTTCGGAGATGGGGGCTGAAGGGGCAGGTGGGTCCATCCGGTAGAGGTGGGCCTGGGTTCCCGACAGCCCCCGACTGTTGCTTTGTGGCGGAGAGACGGGGCAGGTTCAGGCCACCTAGGAGAGAGGTGGGCCTGGCCTTGGTCCGCATTCGTGAATACTTAACATGCTTAACAAGATCTTGGTATTTGATCTGAGTCTGGCTACTGGCCTATACGCACTAACCATCTATGCGGGGACAGTTATGGGCACTCGACATCGTGGTATCAGCCGAAGCCTTCGTGACGTCAGCGACTGAGCGGCGCGCGCCGGATTGGACTGGAATGCCTGCTAGGCTAGGTCTGCTTCCGTTCGCGTTTGCAATGTGCATGTGTGCAAAGGGCGATGAGCCCAGACCCCTGCGCCATAGGATTTAGACCGGCGTGCTGACCTCTCTGTTGTGCCTAGGTAGGGCTGCGACGTGTTGATGTTCCGAGCCGGGCATGACCCAGAAAAGTGTGTCCGGCCAAATGGGATCGAGCGTGTTGGGCTATGTGGTGCACCCCTGCAGGGAAGTTAATCTATTCGAATAGCCGTGATCTTCGGTAACAGGACGACTTGGTGTTGCACCTTGACCTTATGACAACTAGAACCGGATACTTAATAAAACACACCCTTCCAAGTGCCAGATACAACCGGTGATCACTCTCTCACAGGGCGACGAGGGGAGGATCATCAGCTAGGATTATGCTACACGATGCTACTTGGTGAACTTACCATCTACTCTCTTCTCCTGCTGCAAGATGGAGGTTAGCAAAAGGGTAGTCTTCGAAAGGATTAGCTATCCCCCTCTTAATCTGGCATTCTGCAGTTCAGTCCACCAATATGGCCCCTTTACACATATACCCATGCATATGTAGTGTAGCTCCTTGCTTGCGAGTACTTTGGATGAGTACTCACAGTTGCTTTCCTCCCTCTTACCCCCCTTTCTATACTCGATTGCTGCGACCAGACGTTGGAGCCCAGGAGCCAGACGCCACCATCGACGACGACTACTACTACTCATGAGGTGCCTACTGAAGGGTTTCGTAGTAATTTCAAAAAATTTCCTACGCGCACACAGGATCATGTGATGCATAGCAATGAGAGGAGAGTGTTGTCTACGTACCGAACGCAGACCGACTGCGGAAGCGATGACACGACGTAGAGGAAGTAGTCGTACGTCTTCACGATCCAACCGATCAAGCACCGAAACTACGGCACCTCCGAGTTCGAGCACACGTTCAGCTCGATGACGATCCCCGGACTCCGATCCAGCAAAGTGTCGGGGAAGAGTTTCGTCAGCACGACGGCGTGGTGACGATCTTGATGAACTACAGCAGCAGGGCTTCGCCTAAACTCCGCTACAGTATTATCGAGGAATATGGTGGCAGGGGGCACCGCACACGGCTAAGGAATCGATCACGTGGATCAACTTGTGTCAACTTGTGTGTTTAGAGGTGCCCCTGCCTCCGTATATAAAGGAGCCAAGGGGGAGGAGGCGCCGGCCAGGAGGAGGTGGCGCAGGAGGAGTCCTACTCCTACCGGGAGTAGGACTCCCCCCCCCAATCCTATTCCAACTAGGATTCCCAAGGGGGAAAGAGGGAGAGGGGTGGCCGGCCACCTCTCCTAGTCCTACTAGGACTAGGGGAAGGGGGGAGGCGCGCAGCCCCCTTGGGCTGCCCCTTTCTCCTTTCCACTAAGGCCCATGATGGCCCATATGGCTCCCGGGGGGTTCCGGTAACCTCCCGGTAACCCGGTAAAATCCCGATTTCACCCGGAACACTTCCGATGTCCAAACATAGACTTCCAATATATCAATCTTTATGTCTCGACCATTTCGAGACTCCTCGTCATGTCCGTGATCACATCCGGGACTCCGAACAATCTTCGGTACATCAAAATGCATAAACTCATAATATAACTGTCATCGTAACCTTAAGCGTGCGGACCCTACGGGTTCGAGAACAATGTACACATGACCGAGACACGTCTCCGGTCAATAACCAATAGCGGGACCTGGATGCCCATATTGGCTCCTACATATTCTACGAAGATCTTTATCGGTCAGACTGCATAACAACATACGTTGTTCCCTTTGTCATCGGTATGTTACTTGCCCGAGATTCGATCGTCGGTATCCAATACCTAGTTCAATCTCGTTACCGGCAAGTCTCTTTACTCGTTCCGTAATACATCATCTCACAACTAACATATTAGTTGTAATGCTTGCAAGGCTTATGTGATGTGTATTACCGAGAGGGCCCAGAGATACCTCTCCGACAATCGGAGTGACAAATCCTAATCTCGAAATACGCCAACCCAACATCGACCATTGGAGACACCTGTAGTACTCCTTTATAATCACCCAGTTACGTTGTGACGTTTGGTAGTACCCAAAGTGTTCCTCCGGTAAACGGGAGTTGCATAATCTCATAGTCAAGGGAACATGTATAAGTCATGAAGAAAGCAATAGCAACATACTAAACGATCGGGTGCTAAGCTAATGGAATGGGTCATGTCAATCAGATCATTCTACTAATGATGTGACCTCGTTAATCAAATAACAACTCATTGTTCATGGTTAGGAAACATAACCATCTTTGATTAACGAGCTAGTCAAGTAGAGGCATACTAGTGACACTCTGTTTGTCTATGTATTCACACATGTATTATGTTTCCGGTAAATACAATTCTAGCATGAATAATAAACATTTATCATGATTATAAGGAAATAAATAATAACTTTATTATTGCCTCTAGGGCATATTTCCTTCAGTCTCCCACTTGCACTAGAGTCAATAATCTAGATTACACTGTAATGAATCTAACACCCATGGAGCTTTGGTGCTGATCATGTTTTGCTCGTGGAAGAGGCTTAGTCAAAGGGTCTGCAACATTCAGATCCGTATGTATCTTGCAAATCTCTATGTCTCCCACCTGGACTAGATCCCGGATGGAGTTGAAGCGTCTCTTGATGTGTTTGGTCCTTTTGTGAAATCTGGATTCCTTTGCCAAGGCAATTGCACCAGTATTGTCACAAAAGATTTTCATTGGACCCGATGCACTAGGTATGACACCTAGATCGGATATGAACTCCTTCATCCAGCCTCCTTCATTTGCTGCTTCCGAAGCAGCTATGTATTCCGCTTCACATGTAGATCCCGCTACGACGCTTTGTTTAGAACTGCACCAACTGACAGCTCCACCGTTTAATGTAAACACGTATCCGGTTTGCGATTTTAGAATCATCCGGATCAGTGTCAAAGCTTGCATCAACGTAACCTTTTACGATGAGCTCTTTGTCACTTCCATATACGAGAAACATATCCTTAGTCCTTTTCAGGTATTTCAGGATGTTCTTGACCGCTGTCCAGTGATCCATTCCTGGATTACTTTGGTACCTCCCTGCTAAACTTATAGCAAGGCACACATCAGGTCTGGTACACAGCATTGCATACATGATAGAGCCTATGGCTGATGCATAGGGAACATCTTTCATATTCTCTCTTTCTTCTGCAGTGGTCGGGCATTGAGTCTTACTCAATTTCACACCTTGTAACACAGGCAAGAACCCTTTTCTTTGCTTGATCCATTTTGAACTTCTTCAAAATTTTGTCAAGGTATGTGCTTTGTGAAAGTCCAATTAAGCGTCTTGATCTATCTCTATAGATCTTAATGCCTAATATGTAAGCAGCTTCACCGAGGTTTTTCATTGAAAAACTTTTATTCAAGTATCCCTTTATGCTATCCAGAAATTCTATATCATTTCCAATCAGTAATATGTCATCCACATATAATATCAGAAATGCTACAGAGCTCCCACTCACTTTCTTGTAAATACAGGCTTCTCCGAAAGTCTGTATAAAACCAAATGCTTTGATCACACTATCAAAACGTTTATTCCAACTCCGAGAGGCTTGCACCAGTCCATAAATGGATCGCTGGAGCTTGCACACTTTGTTAGCTCCCTTTGGATCGACAAAACCTTCTGGTTGCATCATATACAACTCTTCTTCCAGAAATCCATTCAGGAATGCAGTTTTGACATCCATTTGCCAAATTTCATAATCATAAAATGCGGCAATTGCTAACATGATTCGGACGGACTTAAGCATCGCTACGGGTGAGAAGGTCTCATCGTAGTCAATTCCTTGAACTTGCCGAAAACCTTCTGCGACAAGTCGAGCTTTGTAGACAGTAACATTACCATCAGCGTCGGTCTTCTTTTTAAAAATCCATTTATTCTCAATTGCTTGCCGATCATCGGGCAAGTCAACCAAAGTCCATACTTTGTTCTCATACATGGATCCCATCTCAGATTTCATGGCTTCAAGCCACTTTACGGAATGTGGGCTCACCATCGCTTCTTCATAGTTCGTAGGTTCATCATGATCTAGTAGCATGACCTCCAGAACAGGATTACCGTACCACTCTGGTGCGGATATTACTCTGGTTGATCTACGCGGTTCAGTAGTATCTTGATCTGAAGTTTCATGATCATTATCATTGGCTTCCTCACTAACTGGTGTAGGTGTCACTGAAACAGTTTTCTGTGATGAACTACTTTCCAGTAAGGGAGCAGGTAAAGTTACCTCGTCAAGTTCTACTTTCCTCCCACTCACTTCTTTCGAGAGAAACTCCTTCTCTAGAAATGATCCATTCTTAGCAACAAATGTTTTGCCTTCGGATCTGTGATAGAAGGTGTACCCAACAGTTTCCTTTGGGTATCCTATGAAAACACATTTTTCCGATTTGGGTTCGAGCTTATCAGGTTGAAGCTTTTTCACATAAGCATCGCAGCCCCAAACTTTAAGAAACGACAACTTTGGTTTCTTGCCAAACCACAGTTCATAAGGCGTCGTCTCAACGGATTTTGATGGTGCCCTATTTAACGTGAATGCGGCCGTCTCTAAAGCATATCCCCAAAATGATAGAGGTAAATCAGTAAGAGACATCATAGATCGCACCATATCTAGTAAAGTACGATTACGATGTTCGGACACACCATTACGCTGTGGTGTTCCGGGTGGCGTGAGTTGCGAAACTATTCCACAGTTTTTCAAATGTACACCAAACTCGTAACTCAAATATTCTCCTCCACGATCAGATCGTAGAAACTTTATTTTCTTGTTACGATGATTTTCAACTTCACTCTGAAATTCTTTGAACTTTTCAAATGTTTCAGACTTATGTTTCATTAAGTAAATATACCCATATCTGCTTAAATCATCTGTGAAGGTGAGAAAATAACGATATCCGCCACGAGCCTCAATATTCATCGGGCCACATACATCGGTATGTATGATTTCCAACAAATCTATTGCTCTCTCCATAGTACCGGAGAACGGTGTTTTAGTCATCTTGCCCAAGAGGCACGGTTCGCAAGTACCAAGTGATTCATAATCAAGTGGTTCCAAAAGTCCATCGGTATGGAGTTTCTTCATGCGCTTTATACCGATATGACCTAAACGACAGTGCCACAAATAAGTTGCACTTTCATTATCAACTCTGCATCTTTTGGCTTCAACATTATGAATATGTGTATTACTACTATCGAGATTCAATAAAAATAGACCACTTTTCAAGGGTGCATGACCATAAAAGATATTACTCATATAAATAGAACAACCATTATTCTCTGATTTAAATGAATAACCGTCTCGCATTAAACAAGATCCAGATATAATGTTCATGCTCAACGCTGGCACCAAATAACAATTACTTAGGTCTAATATTAATCCCGAAGGTAGATGTAGAGGTAGCGTGCCGACTGCGATCACATCGACTTTGGAACCGTTTCCCACGCGCATCGTCACCTCGTCCTTTGCCAGTGCCCGCTTATTCTGTAGTCCCTGTTTCGAGTTGCAAATATTAGCAACAGAACCAGTATCAAATACCCAGGTGCTACTGCGAGCTCTAGTAAGGTACACATCAATAACATGTATATCACATATACCTTTGTTCACCTTGCCATCCTTCTTATCCGCCAAATACTTGGGGCAGTTCCGCTTTCCAGTGACCAGTCTGCTTGCAGTAGAAGCACTCAGTTTCAGGCTTAGGTCCAGACTTAGGTTTCTTCTCTTGAGCAGCAACTTGCTTGCCGTTCTTCTTGAAGTTCCCCTTTTTCTTCCCTTTGCCCTTTTTCTTGAAACTAGTGGTCTTGTTAACCATCAACACTTGATGCTCCTTCTTGATTTCTACCTCCGCAGCTTTCAGCATTGCGAAGAGCTCGGGAATAGTCTTGTTCATCCCTTGCATATTATAGTTCATTACGAAGCTCTTGTAGCTTGGTGGCAGTGATTGGAGAATTCTGTCGATGACGCAATCATCCGGAAGATTAACTCCCAATTGAATCAAGTGATTATTATACCCAGACATTTTGAGTATATGCTCACTGACAGAACTGTTCTCCTCCATCTTGCAGCTATAGAACTTATTGGAGACTTCATATCTCTCAATCCGGGCATTTACTTGAAATATTAACTTCAACTCCTGGAACATCTCATATGCTCCATGACGTTCAAAACGTCGTTGAAGTCCCGATTCTAAGCCGTAAAGCATGGCACACTGAACTATCGAGTAGTCATCAGCTTTGCTCTGCCAGACGTTCATAACATCTGGCGTTGCTCCAGCAGCAGGCCTGGCACCCAGCGGTGCTTCCAGGACGTAATTCTTCTGTGCAGCAATGAGGATAATCCTCAAGTTACGGACCCAGTCCGTGTAATTGCTACCATCATCTTTCAACTTTGCTTTCTCAAGGAACGCATTAAAATTCAACGGAACAACAGCACGAGCCATCTATCTACAATCAACATAAACAAGCAAGATACTATCAAGTACTAAGTTCATGATAAATTTAAGTTCAATTAATCATATTACTTAAGAACTCCCACTTAGATAGACATCCCTCTAATCCTCTAAGTGATTACGTGATCCAAATCAACTAAACCATAACCGATCATCACGTGAGATGGAGTAGTTTTCAATGGTGAACATCGTTATGTTGATCATATCTACTATATGATTCACGCTCGACCTTTCGGTCTCCGTGTTCCGAGGCCATATCTACATATGCTAGGCTCGTCAAGTTTAACCTGAGTATTCTGCGTGTGCAAAAACTGGCTTGCACCCGTTGTAGATGGACGTAGAGCTTATCACACCCGATCATCACGTGGTGTCTGGGCACGACGAACTTTGGCAACGGTGCATACTCAGGGAGAACACTTCTTGATAATTTAATGAGAGATCATCTTATAATGCTACCGTCAATCAAAGCAAGATAAGATGCATAAAAAGATAAACATCACATGTAATCAATATAAGTGATATGATATTGCCATCATCATCTCGTGCTTGTGATCTCCATCTCCGAAGCACCGTCATGATCATCATCGTCACTGGCGCGACACCTTGATCTCCATCGTAGCATCGTTGTCGTCTCGCCAATCTTATGCTTTCACGACTATCACTACCGTTTAGTAATAAAGTTAAGCATTACATCGCGATTGCATTGCATACAATAAAGCGACAACCATACGGCTCCTGCCAGTTGCCGATAACTTGGTTACAAAACATGATCATCTCATACAATAAAAATCAGCATCATGCCTTGACCATATCACATCACAACATGCCCTGCAAAAACAAGTTAGACGTCCTCTACTTTGTTGTTGCAATTTTTTACGTGGCTGCTACGGGCTTCAGTAAGAACCAATCTCACCTACGCATCAAAACCACAACGATAGTTTGTCAAATAGACTCCGTTTTAACCTTCGCAAGGACCGGGCGTAGCCATACTTGGTTCAACTAAAGTTGGAGAGACAGTCGCCCGCAAGCCATCTCTGTGCAAAGCACGTCAGGGAACCAGTCTCGCATAAGCGTACGCGTAAGGTTGGTCTGGGTCGTCTCGTCCAACAATACCGCCGAACCAAAATATGACATGCTGGTAGGCAGTATGACTTGTATCGTCCACAACTCACTTGTGTTCTACTCGTGCATATAACATCAACATCAATAACCTGGCTCGGATGCCACTGAAGGGTTTCGTAGTAATTTCAAAAATTTTCCTACGCGCACACAGGATCATGTGATGCATAGCAACGAGAGGAGAGTGTTGTCTACGTACCCAACGCATACCGACTGCGGAAGCGATGACACGACGTAGAGGAAGTAGTCGTACGTCTTCACGATCCAACCGATCAAGCACCGAAACTACGGCACCTCCGAGTTCGAGCACACGTTCAGCTCGATGACGATCCCCGGACTCCGATCCAGCAAAGTGTCGGGGAAGAGTTTCGTCAGCACGACGGCGTGGTGACGATCTTGATGAACTACAGCAGCAGGGCTTCGCCTAAACTCCGCTACAGTATTATCGAGGAATATGGTGGCAGGGGGCACCGCACACGGCTAAGGAATCGATCACGTGGATCAACTTGTGTCAACTTGTGTGTTTAGAGGTGCCCCTGCCTCCGTATATAAAGGAGCCAAGGGGGGAGGAGGCGCCGGCCAGGAGGAGGTGGCGCAGGAGGAGTCCTACTCCTACCGGGAGTAGGACTCCCCCCCCAATCCTATTCCAACTAGGATTCCCAAGGGGGAAAGAGGGAGAGGGGTGGCCGGCCACCTCTCCTAGTCCTACTAGGACTAGGGGAAGGGGGGAGGCGCGCAGCCCCCTTGGGCTGCCCCTTTCTCCTTTCCACTAAGGCCCATGATGGCCCATATGGCTCCCGGGGGGTTCCGGTAACCTCCCGGTAACCCGGTAAAATCCCGATTTCACCCGGAACACTTCCGATGTCCAAACATAGACTTCCAATATATCAATCTTTATGTCTCGACCATTTCGAGACTCCTCGTCATGTCCGTGATCACATCCGGGACTCCGAACAATCTTCGGTACATCAAAATGCATAAACTCATAATATAACTGTCATCGTAACCTTAAGCGTGCGGACCCTACGGGTTCGAGAACAATGTACACATGACCGAGACACGTCTCCGGTCAATAACCAATAGCGGGACCTGGATGCCCATATTGGCTCCTACATATTCTACGAAGATCTTTATCGGTCAGACTGCATAACAACATACGTTGTTCCCTTTGTCATCGGTATGTTACTTGCCCGAGATTCGATCGTCGGTATCCAATACCTAGTTCAATCTCGTTACCGGCAAGTCTCTTTACTCGTTCCGTAATACATCATCTCACAACTAACATATTAGTTGTAATGCTTGCAAGGCTTATGTGATGTGTATTACCGAGAGGGCCCAGAGATACCTCTCCGACAATCGGAGTGACAAATCCTAATCTCGAAATACGCCAACCCAACATCGACCATTGGAGACACCTGTAGTACTCCTTTATAATCACCCAGTTACGTTGTGACGTTTGGTAGTACCCAAAGTGTTCCTCCGGTAAACGGGAGTTGCATAATCTCATAGTCAAGGGAACATGTATAAGTCATGAAGAAAGCAATAGCAACATACTAAACGATCGGGTGCTAAGCTAATGGAATGGGTCATGTCAATCAGATCATTCTACTAATGATGTGACCTCGTTAATCAAATAACAACTCATTGTTCATGGTTAGGAAACATAACCATCTTTGATTAACGAGCTAGTCAAGTAGAGGCATACTAGTGACACTCTGTTTGTCTATGTATTCACACATGTATTATGTTTCCGGTAAATACAATTCTAGCATGAATAATAAACATTTATCATGATTATAAGGAAATAAATAATAACTCTATTATTGCCTCTAGGGCATATTTCCTTCACCTACTACTACGTGCAGCCCGCTGACGGCGACCAGGAGTAGTTTAGGAGGATCCCAGGCGGAGGCCTGCGCCTCTTTCGATCTGTATCCTAGTTTGTGCTAGCCTTCTTAAGGCAAACGTGTTTAACTTATGTCTGTACTTAGATTTTGTTGCTTCCGCTGACTCCTCTATGATCGAGCTCTTGTATTCGAGCCCTCGAGGCCCCTGACTTGTAATATGATGCTTGTATGACTTATTTTATTTGTAGAGTTGTGTTGTGATAACTTCCCGTGAGTCCCTGATCTTGACCGTACACATTTGTGTGTATGATTAGTATACAATTGAATCGGGGGCATCCCATCTATCTCTAAACATGTGGACATATTTTTCGATTTCGGCTTTCGCTTGAGGACAAGCGAGGTCTAAGCTTGGGGGAGTTGATATGTCCATTTTGCATCATGCTTTTATATTGATATTTATTGCATTATGGGTTGTTATTACACATTATGTCACAATTTCTTATGGCTATTCTCTCTTATTTTACAAGGTTTACATAAAGAGGGAGAATGCCGGCAGCTGGGATTCTGGGCTGGAAAAGGAGCAAATATTAGAGACCTATTCTGCACAGCTCCAAAAGTCCTGAAACTTCACGGAAGATGTTTTCAGAATATATAAAAAATACTGAGCGCAAGAAGTTCACCAAGGGGGCCACACCCTGCCCACGAGGGTGAGGGGGCATGCCCTACCCCCCTGGGCACGCCCCCTACCTCGTGGGCCCCCTGGTGGCCCTCCGATGGCCATCTTCTGCTATATGGAGTCTTTCGACGACGAAAAAATCATAAGCCATCTTTCCGGACGAGACTCCGCCGCCACAAGGCGGAACCTTGGCGGAACTAATCTAGGGCTCTGGCGGAGTTGTTATGCCGGGGAAACTTCCCTCTGCGAGGGGGAAATCATCGCCATCGTCATCACCAATGCTCATCTCATTAGGAGAGGGCAATCTCCATCAACATCTTCACGAGCACCATCTCCTCTCAAAACCCTAGTTCATCTCTTGTATCCAATTCTTATCTCCAAGCCCGGGATTGGTACCTGTGGGTTGCTAGTAGTGTTAATTACTCCTTGTAATTGATGCTAGTTGGTTTAATTGGTGGAAGATCATATGTTCAGATCCTACATGCATATTAATACTCCTCTGATTATGAACATGAATATGCTTTCTGAGTAGTTACATTTGTTCCCGAGGACATGGGAGAAGTCTTGCTATTAGTAGTCATGTGAATTTGGTATTTGTTTGATATTTTGATGAGATGTATGATGTCTCTCCTCTAGTGGTGTTATGTGAACGTCGAATACATGACACTTCACCATTATTTGGTCCTAGAGGAAGGCATTGGGAAGTAATAAGTAGATGATGGGTTGCTAGAGTGACAGAATCTTAAACCCTAGTTTATGCGTTGCTTCGTAAGGGGCTCATTTGGATCCACATGTTTCATGCTATGGTTAGATTTACCTTAATACTTTTTTTGTAGTTGCGGATACTTGCAATAGAGGTTAATCATAAGTGGGATTCTTGTCCAAGTAAGGATAGTACCCAAGCACCGGTCCACCCACATATCAAATATCAAAGTACCGAACACGAATCATATGAACGTGACGAAAACTAGCTTGACGATATTCCCATGTGTCCTAGGGAGCGCTTTACACCATACAAGAGTTTGTCCAGGCTTGTCGTTTGCTACAAAAAGGATTGAGCCACCTTGCTTCACTTTATTTACTTTTTTCACTTGTTGCTCGTTACAAATTATCCTATCACAAAACTATCTGTTACCTATTATTTCAGTGCTTGCAGAGAATACCTTGCTGAAAACCGCTTATCATTTCCTTCTTCTCCTCGTTGGGTTGACACACTTACTTATCGAAAGGACTATGATAGATCCCCTATACTTGTGGGTCATCACTCTTAGGAGAGGATCCCTTTGGATTCAAGACCCCGTTACGGGAAGATCCCCTTGTGGATTCAAGACCTCCTCATGGAGAAGAACATCAAGACCTCCTCACGGAGAAGAACCGGCTACCCTTTGTATCGTCCGTTGTTGACTGTGGATCGTGTATCTCCCCTTATGTATCCGAGGATCTAGCACATGTGTGAGTTGTTCTTCTTAGTTTGAGTGTTCCTCTCGTGTTTCCCCTCATGTTTCCCTCGTTTTTCCCCTTGCGTTATTTGTGTTCTTCACGGGATCCGCTCCTTTCATGAAAGATCGGCCCCTAGGGTTCCTACCCTACATCATCTTGGTATCATGAGCCACATTGATCACGATTTCGGAGCCTCCATGTTGTGTTTCTAGCCTAGTTTTTGTTGTTTTTTGTCCTAATTCAAAAATTCCCCACAAAAATAGCCCCAATTTTTTTTGTGATTTGTTCGTGTGTTGAGATTTTGTTGGTTTGGATCCGTGGATTTTCTTTGTTTTCAGTGAATCTAGCTTTTCCCCACTTTCCGCACCCTTTCCATCCACAAAATCCTCCGGATTTGACAATTTTGCCATCTCCACCGTGAAACCTAGCAGTTCATCCTGTGCCTGAATTTCGCCGATGCACCTGACGTCTGACCCAGCCCAGACGTCCGACGATTGGACGACCGACCTAGCCCGGACGTCCGACGAACCCTGACAAAACTGAATTTTTTCAATTTAGTCACCACCGCCGCCCCACATTTCTGCATACGCACTCCTACGCAGGCGAGGAGTACCAAGGCATCAGGCAAAGGTTGCCATATCGGTGCAACAAGACCAGGACCAGAAGGACGGCAATACGGAGGTCATCGTGGAGCCTAAGACGGCGTCACCACCAGAGCCTTTCGTAGGCGGAGACTGCCTTTGTCAGGATAGCTTGTACTAGTTGTCCCCCTTCAAATTTGCCCTCCATTGTTGGCTCCCTTCCCGCTCAATATTTGGGAAGAGGATCAGGGCCTCTATAAGTAGGACTAGCCACCACCATAGGCAAGAGGGACCATTTTAGACCATCCAGAACCACACAAGTTAGCCAAGCACAAGAACACCTCAACCTCAGGAGGCTGTTCTTCCCATTGTACTGTTCATCATCAGCCGTAGAGGTAATCCACCACCACCACACTAGTGTAGGGTAGTACACCACAACGGTGGCCCGAACAAGTATAAATCTTGTGTCTTTCTGTGTTGCGAGTTCGTCGAGTTTGTCCGCGAGATCTTAGCGAGCTAGGGCGTAGATCGGTGGGAGGAAAAGACTTTGCGCGCACCCCAGTGTTTGAACCTTAAGGGTTGTCGGAACCCCACATCCGGAATTTGGCACGCCAGGTAGGGGTGCGCCGGAGCTTCTTCTCCGCCAATCGACCCAAGAGCTGACTCCGACCGCTGGGCAGCCTGGCCAGCCTGGTCGGCGCCGCCAGCCTATGAAGACCTCAACCCCGCGCTCCTGGCGGCACGAGCGCCGTCCAATCCTGCGGGGCGCGGGCGATGTGGCCAGGCGTCGCCTACCCTCACTCCACGGCAGGTGCGAGCCGCTGCCAGAGCAGCAAGCCATGCCGTGGCGACGGCGCCGCACTCATGGCTGGAACAGGCAAACACGCGGAAAGCACTCACCATGGCAAGGGAGCTGCTGCGGTGCCGGCAGATGGAAAGCGGCCGGGACGCACTGCTGGAACGCATTGCCGAGCTGCTGGATGCGGCGGCCTCGGGAGCCCCGCCCTTCTGCCATCAGCTCCCTCCTCAGGCCACTGCGGGGATTCACGGCGGACCATGCCGCCACCACACATCGTCAGGTGCGCCAGGGTGCTTCGTCAACACTAGCATGGCCGGCGGCACCGGGGGGCCTGCCGCGCCCATACCGCCCGCAACAAGCATGGGTACGAGCGTCGCCTTCCATAGCCCAAGTGGGACGCCATGCTATCACCCCCAGGACGTCACGCTAGGCCGGGCGACATGAAGTGTGGGGCACCACAGCGAGGTGTTCGGGATAACAACCCCGGAAGCCTATGTGCCCCGCATGACGGACCAGGAGTACACACCGGAGGACGACCTAGACTCGTTCGTTGGAGAAGATTGGGAAGAAGGGATCCTAAGAGTCGAAGCCTTCCAGGAGTTGCCGGGGAACCACCACGACCGCGTGTGCGACGACCACTATAGGGTACCCCTAATCCCTCAGGAGCAAGCTTATGCTAACCATGAGTCACAGGAGGAACATGTCACCGCAACGGCCGGCGGCCCCAGCTCGACGGCCCCCTTGACGGCGGGAGGATCACGCTGGGGGCTGCACGAGAGGGGTCAGGAGCCAGGCCCCTCCCCAAGGCGCGCGAAGCTAGGGGACACTCGGAGGTAGGCCCTCTGTCGGGGAGGCTTTGACGACCCTTCCCCTGGCAGAGGACTTGTGGTCGCCGAGGGAACCGCTGGCGTCCCCTTTCCCTCTTTTGTGTCGTCCTGGTAACCGGTCGGCTCAAAGGAGGTCGAGGGTGGTGCAAGGCGGGGCCCTCATCTGGCGAAATGAAGCAAGGCCGGTACCTATGAAGAAGGCCTAGTGCCTGTGAAGCTCGCCACCCATGACACTCTCACGTAATAATGAGTTGGGGCTGTACACGCCCCGGAGTCTCAGGAGCACCGGCCTCAGGCCCTGGGGCTCCCTCCCAAGGCTAGTGGCAGCACTTAGCTCCGAGTTGGTGAGAAGACTTGAAGACCCAAAGACTAGACTAGGTTTCAGACGTGGCCTTTTGCTTTGGATCTCTCTCTTTCTGTGGTTTTGCTTTTTGGATCTGGATTTAAGTTTAAGCCGAATTTTTATCGATGCACGCGGGGGGTGCCTTTTCTCATTCGAGCCATTTCTTGCCTTTTGGATCTCGTTTGGTTTGGGACACATGTCCATCTCCTCTCCCTCGCAAGCTCCTCGCGAGCTGGACCGCACGAGCGCACGCTCGTCAAACATGCGCCAGAACTGTGGCTGGTGCTCACCTCTTATGGGCCCCCCTCAAATGGGGCGATGAGCTCCACAGGATTCTCAGAAACTCGTCGCCGCACGACCGAGCCCGAAGCTGGCGCTGACTAAGGTAAACCACGATGGAAAACTTGCCCCTGGCTCCAGGAGTTCATGAGGGCACATACCCACGTCGCATAGGAAAGTAAAAACTACAATTTGATTGCATGAGGGGCTCCCCCTCTCAAAATGCTCTTACGAGTCTTCCAAGGGACACGCCTGAGTTTTGCGTGTAGCATGAAACGACAGGAGAACATGGGATCAGCCCGAAACATCACTCACTACATCACCCGCGGACGCATCTCTCGCATTGTCGTTGTCGTTGTCGGTGTCGTCGCCACCGTCGGTGATGCCCCCATCGCCGTCGTCAACCACGTCGCCTTCGTCTACGACGACCACAACCCGCGTCATCCTCCGAGGTGAAGGCCCTGACCAACGCGTCCACATGGTCCTCTACCCAACATGCCAGGTTGCCCCGAACGGCCGTCGGTACGGGGGAAATGGCGGTGTCGAAGTCAAAGTTGGGGTCGGCATTCAGAAGGTGGCTGGAGACACGGGAGAAAGCGCGCTCAAGCAGACCATGACCCCTTTCCTCCACAAGATGGCGAGCCCTGGCAGATCAAGCCTCTAGGTGTGTCACCACCTCGGTAAAGAAGGTCAGGTGGCTAGCATAGTCATTCGAGTGAGGGGCCGGAGCATTCTCGTTGCAGATATAACCTAGGGCGGTGTTGGCCCTGTTCTGGAGGCCTTGAAGCATAGGAGCATGCTCGCGCTCCAATGTTCGGCGCAGGAGCACTTCCTCCCTGTTTCGCCGAGCGACAGCCTCGGCGTCGTCAACTCGTTTCCGGAGGGAAAGCAGCTCGGCGCGGGCGGAGGCCAAGTCCGCCAGCGCCGTAACCTGGGCGGCAGCTGTGGCCTCCGCATGCCTCTTGGCCTCATCCAACCTAGGCCTGAGGGCGGCGGCCCTGCCCGCATCCTCCAGACCCGCGAGCTTCAGCTTCAAGTCATACCTGCCCTCCAGATCTGCGCGAACCTCGGCCACCCAGCGATTAATCTCCTCCTCGACTCCGGCCTCGCAGGCCCCGACGGCGTCTTCTGCTTGAGCAACTTGACGCTCCCTCGTCTCCAGTTGCTTGAGCTCGAGGCTATGCTCCATGGCTTCCAGGGCCGACGCCTCCTCGCGCTTCTGGACCTCCTCTTCCTCCGCGGGCGTCCCCCTCAGCGATGCAAGAGCGGCCCCGCGCGCCTCCACCTGCTGCTCAAGGGACGCGCTCCAGGCCTGGAGCCCCCATGCGCGCTCCTCCGCAGCCTCGCGACGGCGATCGTCCTCGTGAGCCTCTTCCAAGGCTCCCTAGCGGGCTTCATGGGCGATCTTGAGGGATGCCTCGGCCTTCGCATTCTCGAGGTCGCGCTGATAGCGACCGAGGTTGATGGCCACCCTCAGCTTGCGCCACTCCTCCACCAGCCGGAGGCCTTCAGCCTCAAGGCGCCAGTCAACACCAGTGAGCTCTTCACCGAGTCGGCTCATCGCGCCCATCGCCTCCAGGAAGAGCTCATGATGAACTACGCTCCGCCCGCGCTCAAGGTCGAACGCTCGACCCGCCTCGTCCTCCACCTCGGGGGCCGTGGGCGGAGCATCAAGTGGCGCACCACCTCCCGGCTGGGGGCTGGGAGCTGATGCCGTGCCTGACGTCAGCCCACCCTCGCAAGGAGCTCGAGCTGATCGGGGCTCGCTGCTTGAAGAGGAACCAGAGATCGAAGTCAACTAGCTGATGTCCATGAGCAAAGGAGGAGCCATGGGCACGCCCGCCAAGCTCCACGCCAGACCATGGGGGAGGGGCGGCCAAGCCGAGGACTCAACGCGCCATGAAGGTGGGGACGCTCCCCCAACCAACCCTGTGCCAGGGGCGGCAGGTAGGCCAGGAACGCTCAAGGCCGATGGGAGGGTTGATGAAGGAGGAGGCAGCCTCTCGGAAGACGCAACAGCT
Source organism: Triticum dicoccoides (assembly GCF_002162155.2). Lineage (NCBI taxonomy): Eukaryota > Viridiplantae > Streptophyta > Magnoliopsida > Poales > Poaceae > Triticum > Triticum dicoccoides. The sequence continues at coordinate 247,427,920 of NC_041380.1, read as the reverse complement.
TCAATGGAAGGAGCCCTGAAGGACAGACATCAGAATAAGAAGTCCACACGCAAGAAGCCACGGCAATAAGATGCTTACGCGTCAATGGCAATGTACTTCCGTCGCTTCAACGACCCGAAGATATTGCTGCCGCTGGGGGACCCCTTCCTCTTGCGGAGGTCCTCGAAGTCCACACAAAGATTACCGAAGCTCTAGATGTGACGACCGGTGTGCGGTGGAGCCGAAGAAGAACTGAGAGGGATGGCTTCAGGGGAGCCCGGTCATGGCGAACAGCCCGATGCCTTCTCACTGCAAACTCCGGAGGCTCCTGGAGCCTCAGCCTCGGGAGCCACTTGCTGCATCTCCTCAGCAACTGACGCCTCAGGAGGAAGGTCGCAGGCCCCCGAGGATGACACCCCCAGATCACCGCTCGGCATGTGCTGCTCAGCACTCGAGCCGCCGACCCCTGTCGCAGCTCGCCCTCCTGCGCCGCCACCTGGGGCAAGCTCGGCACCAACAGCGAGGAAGGGAACCATGACGACGGGGTTCTCGTGGGGCCCCACCAAGCCAATTGGGCACGGCCCCGACTCGTCAAAGGAAGGCATGCTTGCGGCAAATGCGACTTTGTTCTTACAGCGGTACAATAGGCAGCTGTTCCTGGGCATCTCATCTGGCAGAGGGACACCCGATAGGACCGTGAGCACTGTTTGCCGTGCCGCAAGAGGAAGCCCCTCCTCCTGAAACCTCATGTTGTCCTTGCTGCGGAGCAAGTCCCACATCGGACGGGAGTGGCGCTGAAGTGGAGCGACTCAACGCTTGACGAACTCCCTCACCATCATGGGCGCAGTAACGCCAAGGTCCTTCAACCACCTCAACCTGGCCCAGACGGGGGCAAGGCGGGGGCTCATGAGCTTCTGATGGTCCCAGCCGGAGTTTGGAACAGCGGGCCCCGCCGGAACTTGGAGCAGAGGGTTGAGCACGCTGGCATCAACAAACACCCATCGTGTACGAAACTCGCTCGTGGATGAAGGAAGCTCGAAGTTGATCCCCGCGCCCATCGTCGCAGCCACGGCCTGGAAACCCACGCACCCCGAGCTCTGCCGGGACCGGTGAGATGCAACAAGAAGAAGTGTCGGAGGAGTGCCACGGAAGGAGCGATGCCCACCATGGCCTCGCACAAGAAGGAAATGACGGCAAGAAGGGTCACAGATTGAGGGTCGAGATGGAGCATGTGGATCTGATAATGCTCGAGCACCGCGTTGAAGAAGGCGGAGAAGGGATGAATCAGGCCAGCCCAGAGGGCCTCAATGAAGATCGGAACCTCGGTGACTGCCCAAGCCATGCGAGAGCGAGACACAGGCCAAGCCACCGTCTCTCCCCACTCGTTGAAACTGGAGGCAAGCATGGGGCGCACCTTGTCCATGCCCTCGTCGTTGAGCACCCGAGGCCGGCCGAGCGTCGGCCCGAAGGATGGAGGCGCAGTTGGCAGAGACAGAGGTCTCTTCCCCTTTACGGCTTGTTTCGGCGCCATGGCAGTGAAGGAGGCGGAGCATAAGTCAGACTAGGCATTTTTCCACCCCATTTACATATAAAGTTTATTAAATTCGGAGTTACGGTTATTTAGTTATGAATTAAAGCATTTTAGCATGGCATATGGACAAAAATTACACAAACAACATTTTAAACATGGATGAAAGTTGCATATTATGAAGCTAGACAAGATTCTAAGAATTTTTCATATATAAAACATTTTAATCCGATGCACGGTTGATGAGTTTTTATATGCATGAATTGCAAGGGTTTTTCTGCAAATATGTAAATCCCTGGTAAAATATCAAATTTGTAGAACCAAAAAAACAACAACTGGGCCGAATCTTGCTGGCCCGACAGTGCACAGGGGCTGGAGGGGTGCTGGGCTGGACGAGGTAGGCGCTTGGGCCTTGAGGGGCCTTGCTGGAGGAGAGTCTGGTAGAGGCCAAGCTGGGCCGTTCGACGCGCGCTGCTTGGTCACGAGCTGAGGTCGAGCTGGGCATCTGGGCTGCGAGCGAAGCAAAGGAGGCCTCACACGGCGAGTGGCACTCGTCTAGGATGGCGCTGGACTGGTCAACGCGGGGCGGGGTGCTCGTTCCTGAGCTGCTGCTCGATGCAGAGGACACAGAAGAACCGGCGATGCAAGGCGCGTCGGCTTCAAGCGATGCAGGGCACGGAGGAGGTGCGGATCCAGGCACTGGATGGCGTCCCATGTGAGATCCGAGGCGAGGCAGGGGTTCGGTGGCCATGGCGCGACTTGGGTCTTGGCGGAGGAAGCAGGTCCGGCGAGGGCACGCGGGTGAAGGGCGGCGGATCTGGCCAGGAACGAGCTCGAACGGCGGCTTGACTCCTGCTGGGCAGAAGTAATAGGGAGTTGAGGTAGAGCAAAGCAAAGAGAAAGGAGAGGGACATCAGGGAAAGGAGGGCGGCAACGCTGCTCACCGGCGAAGTCTGGCAGCGACGGCGAGGCCTTGAGGTGGAGCAGAAGCGAGGTCTTGGCGCGGGCGAGCAAGGCAGCAGGGCATGGCCTGGAGGCGCTTCGGCACAGGAAAAATCAAGGCGGCTGAGGGTGGCGATGGGTTGGTGGGTCGGGAGGTGGCTGGATTGGTGGATCGAGGGGAGGAGATGGTTGGCCCTTGCTGAAAACGAGGAAGATGGTCGGCTCGTCTGAATCGGGAGGGATCCCGAGGAAAACAAAGTGGCGGCGGGATTGGAGGGAGTTGGTCTGCCTAGGGTCTAGGTTTAGCTAGAAATGGAATAGCTTATATATATAGCAGGTAGATGATAAGAGGGAGCGTGAGGGCAAACTAGACCCTCCGATTATAATCGGACGGTCCGGGACAATTAGGTTAGGGTAGAGGCTATCACGTCCCTATGATCGCAATCGGACGGTCGCGAACAAAATAGTTAGGGAGTCCAAAAAGAAAAACGGAGACGTTTTGTAGATGTTTGGGGATGATCCGGATCCAACGGTGAGGACTGTCCGGGTCGGGTTCGGGACAGCTTCGGACACACGCGAGGGGTTGAAGCACTGTGCAGAGAGGGGGTTAGGCGAACAAGGTTAAGTGTGTGGTCGGACTGAGGAGAGGAGGAATGCAACCCGACATCCGTTTCCGGAGACCGAAAAACGTCCGACAATATACCGGTTATACTGCCGCTATAGTTATCCGTTGGGGCATCAAATTTGACTCCGAACACGATGAAATTTGACAGGCGGTCTACCTACACTAAAATAAGACCACACGCCAACTTTCAACCCAATCTGAGAACATTTTCCGGCCACTTATAAAATACTATTTCGAACGTGCCGCAGGCGCGTGCGAGTGTGGTAGGGCTCAGGACGGGCAACGGACGAAACTAGGGAAACCCGGACGAATGCAAGTTTTGAAAACATGATGATGCAATGCACATGATGACATGGCAAGATGCAACATGCAATTGAATGACACAGCAACAACAACGAATATCTGGAAGACACCTGGCACAACGGTCTCGGGGCGTTACAACACTCCACCACTATGAGAGGATCTCGTCCTGAGATCTAGGATGGCACCGGAGGGAAACAAAAGAGGAAGAGAAGAGGTAAAACTAAGTTGCTTCTTTGACAAGTGAAACCAAAGAACCTTTAGAGGTTGAACAAACTGAAAGAAAGAATACAATGAAGAAGAACAAAGTTGAAAGCACTCCGGTTGAAAAGAGGTACAAGGAACATTACGGAAACCTTGTAGGTTGAAAGGCATAAGAACAAGGGTTGCAATTGACAAGAAGTACATGCAATCACTCCGGAAGAAACACGATGCAGAAGGAATGATAAAGATCAATTACGACAACACTCTGGTTAAAACAAGATAGAGGAGGAAAAAGAATGATATAATTTGTACAACACTCCGACTGCAAATGGAAGGAATTAACAATAACTTGACAAGATGAGAGGATACTTGATGAAATCAACAACACGCTGCCTCTAGAACTATTGAAAGAATGGCACAAGGGGTAAGAAAGATTTCAGATAGCACTCCGATTGAGAAAAGGAGGTAAAACTTGATAATATGAGAGAACTGGAATGAAAACACCACACTCCGGTTGAATGGATAAGAAAAAGAAAGAACATGATCTTCACAATACGAGATGATGAGTGAAGAGAGCATCATCACAATGCCTCCGGAAGAAATGAAAGAAAGCAATTAAAAGAACGGAGAAGAAAACAACATGTTCTACCTCAAATGAATTTGAGAGATCATCCTTAAAAAGAAGGATTGAACATTGTTGTTGGGAAATCAACAACGAAAAGAATAGGCATGTTGAGGGCTTATGGAAAACATCTCAAAAACTTGAGGTGAAAACCTGACACAAACGAAAACAATTGCTTGCTTGGGAGCGACGGAGAGATGAAAGCATCTTTCATCGCGAGGATAGGAGGAAACTTGGATCATCGATAAACACCATAAATAGCAACATTCCTTAGGGAAGCTTTTAGGTAAAATATAACCCAAGATAACTCCAATGAAGAGATTGATGGATTTAAGATATCTCATACTTAACAACATGTGAATCATGAAACATGAATGCAAATTATGAAGAATGACATAGCACCAGCTCAAATGATACGGTAGAAAGAATTGCACTTCGGAATGCAAGATGAAGAAGGCTTGAAGTCCTCAAACAAAACATGTGTTGGGCACCATGTTTATTTTAGAGTAATATCTTGGCAGATCTTAGCTCCGAGAGAAATCTTGAAGGACAATTGAAGAATGAAAAAGGATCCTTGACGAACCACCATGTAGCCTCCATGACCAACTCCGGTAACAAAAGGATGATCAAACAAAAGGAAAGAGAAGTTGAAAACACAAAGTGAAGCCTTGCGATGATTTAGATGGAGCTTCACGACGAGATAATTGGGAGAGCTTGGAACTCCGGGAAAGAAAAAGATGAACAATTGAAACCGAGAATTTGATGAGGCTCCGGAATAAGGATTTAATCACTTGGATGAAACAAGAATAAGAATTACATTATGTTTATCCTTCATCAATTAAATTGATGACAAACAACGGATTTGGCATACTACTTATTCTCATAGAAAGGATTAAGAGAGATACATCCCAAACTTGGGAAGGTCTTCAATGAACCACTGGTAGGATTGAAAATGAACGAAGTAAAGATAAAGAAACACCTGGGATAATTAGAAAATGAACGAAGATACATTAGAGAGTTTAGATATAAGAGAACGAAGAGATCATGAATTAATTAGAGGATATTTGATCGATGCACCGCTAAGATTTTTAGAATGAGAGCTGAAAACTGGAATGATAATTCTGAGATGATGGGCTCCGGAGAATCAAACTAAAGAGACTCCTGAAATGCTCCGGATGGGGGAGAAGAATTGTCACAATCGAAAACAATTATGAGAGGATGACAACAAGCTAGAACCCCGAATCTTTGAGAGAACAGATAAAATTTGGATGAAAAACTCTTCTTCGGTCTTCAAATGTTGAGAATGACGATGAGAACACCACCATGAATTGTTGAGATACTTCGGGATGAAAATTAGAAAGGTTGAACCGACGATGACAAGAATTTGAAAGATCTTGGAGAAATACATATGACTGATGATAATTCATTCTTACGTCAAACTTTGAAATGAATTTGAGAAGCTCCAGAAATAAGAAGAGTCAGGTAAGATCCTGGGAAAAGACCTGTGGGTTAGGGCCCACTCAAGAGAAAAACACCGTTGAACAATTACTTGAAAAGGAGATAGCACCAGTTGAATTAAATGGCTTGAATAAGATAAGACCTTGAAATAGCTTGAACGGACGCAGAGTGGAAACACAAATATTCGACATATCTTCAGCCCTCCAGAACTAAAGAATAGCGAGAAGTGAAAGATTAAGAGGTACACTGGCATGATAAAGCATTTGAACTAAGGAGAGTTTATGATCGACAAAGCTTGAATTGAAACCACCGGGGAAGAAAAGAATGAAGAATGGTGAACGAGAGGCTCTGTTAGTTTCTTTCTGAGAATCACCGGATAAGAAGATTGAAGGGAAAGAATGGAGATGTTTTGCATCAATAAAATAGATACTTGATGAAGAAATCTGAGTCCTTGACGAAACAAAGGGAGGGAGGGCGGGAAAACAAAGGTAACTTGGGGGCGGATGAAACGAGCACCGTTGAGAGAAATTAGAATTGAACTTGCAGATGTTTAAAATGATCGGATCCACTTGAAGAGAAACACACCGATTCAAAAGGAATGACATGACAATCTCAATTATCATGAAGGATTGGTATTCACATGGGAGTATGAGAACACCGCTTAGGAAAGGTATGGAATCAACACTTGACTTCGAAGCAACTCGAATACCACAACTCAAAACAAAAACAAGCATTGGCTTGCAGAATAAGCCGGAACAAACATATGATAGAGATTTCGTCCAAAGTTTTCGTGGTGGGGCCCACACGGGCTCGATCGTACAACACCATCATGTACAAGGCAGTGCACATGACATACGAAGCGTCCCCGAGTCAGCATAGCCAAAGACTCTTTAAGACACAACGAGACCACTGTAAAACTAACCGTGGATAGGCGGACCACTAAACATCAAACCCCAATTTCGTATCATACATCTGTGAGAAAGATATCCTAAGAGCTACTTGAATTCCCACTTATAAACTCCCGAAACTTTCCGGTTATGCAATCAGGTGTTGGGGATACAGGGGAAGCATAATATCTCACCCAAAACTAGCAAATCCTACATCCAGCTGTATCCATCCTTCAACACATAACCAAGAAATCTTCGGAAATCGTTTACCTCAACCTTCGAAAAGCATCCGTTATACGAGTTATGGCAATACTCCCGAACTCCCGCCCCAGTATTGGGTGGTGTCGAGATTATCTCACCAACAACTGCATAAAAGAGATTTTCGATGTCGGCGAGACTCAGGTATTCTAGAACTGTAACGATAAAATTGTGATGACAAAACCTCGGAGCTCAACTCCCCGGGACACTGCCACAACCCCTAAATGTCAGGAGGCACCAAGAACAATGTTCTCGTCAAAAAACCATCCGAACATTTCCAAGATACCCGCGTGATCCTAAATTTTTTTAGTGAAATTTGAGAAGAGAAGAGTCAAAACTCTACGTCAGGATGCCTCACCAGAGCGACGAAGGGACGGAGGAGTAAAAAGAATCCTACTCTCCGATATATATAATCCTAAATGACTCAAGACATTTTTCTAGATTCAACAACGCTAGCGATTCGATCAAGCAGGGGGCTCCTAAGTCGGGGAAGGCTCTGATACCAACTTGTAACACCCTCGATGTGGCTATATCTCCCACATGTCAGAGCACGACTTAGAGGCATAACCGCATTGAAGGCAATGTTGCAAGAGGGGTAATCTTTACACATCCCATGTACTGAATAAGGAAAATAGGTACAGAGTTGGCTTACAATCGCCACTTCACACAATACATGAATAAAGCATTACATCATCCAGATACAATCAAGGTTCGACTACGAAACCAAAATAAAAGAGGACTACCCCTAATGCTACAGATCCCCGATCGCCCCAACTGGGCTCCACTACTGATCAACTGGAAATGAAACAACATAACGAACATGATCTTCATCGAGCTCCTCCTTGAGCTCGGTTGCGTCACCTGCACGGTATCATCGGCGCCTGCAAACTAGTTTTGGAAGTAATCTGTGAGTCACGGGGACTCAGCAATCTCACACCCTCACGATCAAGACTATTTAAGCTTATGGGTAGGGAAAAGATATGAGGTGGAGCTGCAGCAAGCACTAGCATATATGGTGGCTAACATACGCAAATGAGAGCGAGGAGAGAAGGCAAAGCATGGTCAAGAATCTATGATCAAGAAGTGATCATGAAACTACTTACGTTCAAGCATAACTCCAACACCGTGTTCATTTCCCGGACTCCGCCGAAAAGAGACCATCACGGCTACACACGCGGTTGATGCTATTTAATTAAGTTAAGTGTCAAGTTTTCTACAACCGGACATTAACAAATTCCCATCTGCCCATAACCGCGGGCACGGCTTTCGAAAGTTCAAAACCCTACAGGGGTGTCCCAACTTAGCCCATCACAAGCTCTCACGGTCAACGAATGATATTCCTTCTCCCAGGACGGCCCGATCAGACTCGGAATCTTGGTTACAAGACATCTCGACAATGGTAAAACTAAATCAGCAAAGTTGCCCGATGCGCCGACAATCCTGATAGGAGCTGCACATATCCCATTCTTAGGGCAACACCGGATGACACATCCTACGAGTAAAACCAACCCTCAAGTTTCCCCGTGGTGGCCCCGCAGTCTACTCAGCTCGGACCAACACATAGAGAAGCACTGGCCCGAGGGGTTTAGAATAAAGATGACCCTTGAGTCTGCAGAACCCAAGGGAAGGTGGTAGGTTGTTAGTGCAAATGGTAAAACCAAGGTTGGGCCTTGCTGGAGGAGTTTTATTCAAGGCGAACTGTCAAGGGGTTCCCATTATAACCCAACCGCGTAAGGAACGCAAAATCAAGGAACATAACACCGGTATGATGGAAACTAGGGCGGCAAGAGTGGAACAAAACACCAGGCATAAGGCCGAGCCTTCCACCCTTTACCAAGTATACAGATGCATTAAGTAAATAAGAGATATTGTATATCCCAAACCAAATCCATGTTGCAACATGGAACAAACTCCATCTTCACCTGCAACTAACAACGCTATAAGAGGGGCTGAGCAAAGCGATAACATAGCCAATCAACAGTTTGGTAGGACAAGGTGGGTTAGAGGTTTGACATGGCAATATGGGAGGCATGATAAAGTATGTGGTAGGTATTGAGGCATAGGCATAGCAAAAGAGCGAGCATCTAGCAAGCAAAGATAGAAGTGATTTCGAGGGTATGGTCATCTTTCCTAAAATCCCGCAAGGATGAAGAACGAGTCCATGAAGAAGACAACCAGACATAGTCGAACGAATCCTCACAAACACGACGTTACCGGAACCAACCTGAAGAAGCAACACCGGAAAGAAGCACACAACATAGTAAACAACCACCACATAAACATGGCATGATGCACAATCAAGTATGATGCATGTCCGGTTTAATGAAGCATGGCATGGCAAAGTGCACAAACAAGGCTACAAGTTAAGTGGACTTCAATATGCAACGAGTTGCATATTGACGGAACACCACGTGACTTATTTAGTTTGATCTTGTTTATGTACCCAACAATATTAAATGTTCTTAACATGTCAAGGGGTGGAGCAAATGGAAACTACCTATCTAGGCAAGTTTAAATGAGGCCGGAACAACAAGCAACAAGTCCGGAAAATCCTCATGTGCATATTTATGGATTTGGTACTGTTCTGCCCTAAAACAAATTTTATAGTTGTTAAACATGCAAGATGAGTGCACCATGTTAAACTAGGCATTTTTCCACCCCATTTACATATAAAGTTTATTAAATTCGGAGTTACAGTTATTTAGTTATGAATTAAAGCATTTTAGCATGGCATATGGACAAAAATTACACAAACAGCATTTTAAACATTTTAAACACGGATGAAAGTTGCATATTATGAAACTAGACAAGGTTCTAAGCATTTTTCATATATAAAATATTTTAATCCGAAGCACGGTTGATGAGTTTTTATATGCATGAATTGCAAGGGTTTTTCTGCAAATATGGAAATCCCTGGTAAAATATCAAATTCACAGAACCAATAAAACAACCACTAGGCCGAATCTTGCTAGACCGACAGTGCATAGGGGCTGGAAGAGTGCTGGGCTGGACGAGGTAGGCGGCTGGGCCTTGAGGGGCCTTGCTGGAGGAGAGTCTGGCAGAGGCGAAGCTGGGCCGTTCGACGCGCGCTGCTTGGTCGCGGGCTCAGGTGGAGCTAGGCATCTCGGCTGCAAGCGAAGCAGAGGAGGCCTCGCGCGGCGAGTGGCACTCGTCCAGGCTGGCGCTGGACTGGTCAACGCGGGGCGGGGTGCTCGTTCCTGAGCTGCTGCTCGATGCAGAGGACGCACAAGAACCGGCGATGCAAGGCACGTCAGCTTCAGGCGATGCAGGGCACGGAGGAGGTGCGGATCCGGGCACTAGATGGCGTCCCATGTGAGATCCGAGGCGAGGCAGGGGTTCGGCGGCCATGGCGCGGCTTGGGTCTTGGCGGAGGAAGGAGGTCCAACAAGGGCACGCGGGTGAAGGGCGGCTGATCTGGCCAGGAACGAGCTCGGACGGCGGCTTGACTCCTGCTGGGGCAGAAGTAACAGGGAGTTGAGAGAGGGAGAGCAAAGCAAAGAGAAAGGAGAGGGACAGCAGGGAAAGGAGGGTGGCAACGCTGCTCACCGGTGAAGTTCGGCAGCGACGGCGAGGCCTTGAGGTGGAGCAGAGGCGAGGTCTTGGCATGGGTGAGCAAGGCAGCAGGTCACGGCCTGGAGGCGTTTTGGCACAGGAAAAATCAAGGCGGCTGAGGGTGGCGATGGGTTGGGGGTCGGGAGGTGGCTAGATTGGTGGATCGAGGGGAGGAGATGGTTGGCCCTTGCTGAAAACGAGGAAGATGGTCGGCTTGACTGAATCAGGAGGGATCCCGAGGAAAACAAAGTGGCGGCGGGATTGGAGGGAGTTGGTCTGCCTAGGGTCTAGGTTAGCTAGAAATGGAATAGCTTATATATATAGCAGGTAGATGATAAGAGGGAGTGTGAGAGCAAACTAGACCCTCCGATTATAATCGGACGGTCCGGGACAATTAGGTTAGGGTAGAGGCTATCACGTCCCTATGATTGCAATCGGACGGTCGTGAAAAAAATAGTTAGGGAGTCCAAAAAGAAAAACTGAGACGTTTTGTAGATGTTTGTGGATGATCCGGATCCAACGGTGAGGACTGTCCGGGTCGGGTTCGGGACAACTTCAGACACACGCGAGGGGTCGAAGCACTATGCAAAGAGGGGGTTAGGCGAACGAGGTTTAGTGTGTGGTCGGACTGAGGAGAGGAGGAATGCAACCCGACATCCATTTCCGGAGACCGAAAAACGTCTGACGATAGACCGGTTATATTGCCGCTATAGTTATCCATTGGGGCATCAAATGGACTCCGAACGCAATGAAATTTGACAGGCGGTCTACCTACACTAAAATAAGACCACACGCCAACTTTCAACCCAATCTGAGAACATTTTCCGGCCACTTATAAAATACTATTTCGGACATGCCGCAGGCGCGTGTGAGTGTGGTAGGGATTAGAACGGGCAACGGACGGAACTAGGGAAACCCAGACGAATGCAAGTTTTGAAAACATGTTGATGCAATGCACATGATGACATGGCAAGATGCAAAACACAATTGAATGACGCGACAACAATAGCGGATAACTAGAAGACACCTGGCACAACGGTCTCGGGGCGTTACACCAAGCCTCGCAAGGCGGATGACACAAGACCTCCTCTGGAGTGGCCTAATCGGGCAGGCTGACGAGGAGCGGAGATATCCAGGCGAGGCAAACCTCATGAGGCTCTCGTGATGTGAGACATGACGATCGGCACCAGGCGGGCGCCAGGCGGGCGCCAGCACACCCAGCATCCTTGTTTCCTCTTCGGTGCTAAGGAGGCCTGCGCAGGCGAGGAGTACCGAGGCATCAGGCAAAGGTTGCCATATCAGTGCAACAAGACCAGGACCAGAAGGATGGCAAGACGGAGGTCATCATGGAGCCCAAGACGGCGTCACCACCAGAGCCTTTTGTAGGCGGAGACCCCCTTTGTCAGGATAGCTTTTACTAGCTGTCCCCCTTCAAATTTGCCCACCGTTGTTGGCTCCCTTCCCGCTCAATATTTGGGAAGAGGACCAGGGCCTCTATAAGTAGGACTAGCCACCACCATAGGCAAGAGGGACCATTTTAGACCATCCAGAACCACACAAGTTAGCCAAGCACAAGAACATCTCAACCTTAGGAGGCTGTTCTTCCCATTGTACTGTTCATCATCAGCCCTAGAGGCAATCCACCACCACCACACTAGAGTAGGCTATTACACCACTACGGTGGCCCGAACCAGTATAAATCTTGTGTCTTTCTGTGTTGCGAGTTCGTCGAGTTTGTCCGTGAGATCTTAGCGATCTAGGGCATAGATCGGTGGGAGGAAAAGACTTCGCGCGCACCCAGTGTTTGAACCTTAAGTGTTTTGCCGGAACCCCTCATCCGACAACACGAGGTTGACAAGCATCCACAACACGGGCGTCATCATCCCTGACCCCAACACAATGAAGAGCAATGCTATGGCAAGCTCAAGTTCACCATGCCCAAGTTCAACGGAAGCAACGATCCCGAAGAGTACCTTTCATGGGCATTGAAAGTTGACAAGATCTTCCGTTTGCACAACTACGACGAAGAGAAGAAGATCGCGATGGCATCCCTTGAGTTCCAAGACTATGTCCTCATTTGGTGGGAACAAGTTATCGAGCACCGAGAGGCAAGAGGTGAACCACCCATCACTACTTGGGCGCAGATGAAGGATGTCATGAGAGCACGCTTTGTGCCTACCTACTACAACCATGTCCTCTTCAAGAAACTTCAACTACTCAAGAAAGGAACCAAGAGCATTGAAGAGTACTACAAGGGGATGGAGATTGCGACAATAAGAGCAAATGTCACGGAAGATGATGAGCAAACAATGGCACGTTTCTTGAATGGACTCAACCATCCTATCAAGAAGATCGCAACTTCCAACCATACTCTAACCTCATCGAGCTAGTGCATCAAGCTACCAAAGCGTAACGCCAAGTGCAAGATGATTTCAAGTATGCCAAGTTCTCATCCAAGTCATACGACTTCTCCAACACCCAAGCTTCAACGACTCCAACACCGTCTACCAAGCCTTCCACTACCAACATCGACAAGTCAAGTTTCAAGAAAGCTTCGTCAACTCCAAGTCATCCTCCTCCTACTACAAGAAACTTCAAGGCGAGAGCTTCATCATCATCCACTCCAACTGATGAGACTGTCAAGACAAGTTCCTTCAAAGGTTCACATGCGGAGGCCGAGGCCACAAGTCCTACGAATGCACCAACAAGCGAAGCATGATCCTCAACGACGACGGAACCTACGATTCGATGAGTGAAGGAGAAATGGACGCTCTTGAGCAAGTCGCCATGCACCGACAAGTGAACGATGAAAAGGAACAAGTCTTTTGCGATGAAGATTCAAGTCCCGCCCTTGTTGTCTCCAAGGTCTTGACTCTCCAACATCACCAAGAAGAAGACCAACGATGCCACATATTCCACACCAAGGCCGGTATCAATGGACGATCCATCAAGGTCATCATCGATGGAGGGAGTTGTCATAACCTCGCAAGTGAAGAACTTTGCTCCAAGCTCCAATTGCCCAAGACGAAGCACCCTCATCCATACAAAGTGCAATGGCTTAGCGACTCCGGCACTATCCAAGTCGAGCATCGAGTACAAGTCTCCTTGAAAATTGGCCCCTACGAAGACACCTCGGAGTGCGACGTTGTTCCAATGACTGTTTGCCATCTTCTCCTTGGACGCCCATGTCAATTTGATAGAGGAGTCATCCACAATGGCCGAACGAACCACTACATCTTCAAGATGAAGGGCAAGGAGTACGTCCTCCGTCCAATGTCGCCAAGACAAGTGATAGCCGACAAGCAAGCCACCCGACGACCTCCAGGCTCCGGACGCCCGACCCAGACCGGATGTCCGACACTTCCACACCCGAGCCAAAACTACGGATTTCTGATGCTCCACGGACGATCGACGCTCCTCGGACGACCGACCCCGACCGGACGTCCGACCGAAGACTCCCGGACGTTCGGTGCCTGTGCATTGTTTCGTGTTGGGCTGCAGCCTATGTACCCCTTCGCCCCCCTCTTTTGCACTAAGACTATATATACTCCACCCCGTCCAACTTTCTAGGGTTAGCATTGGTTTAGCTCATATTTAGAGATAGAGCATTGCTCATCCACATTGGATCTACTCCTCGTGAGAGACCGCGACCTCTTCGGAGAAGATCCGTTTGGATTCAAGACCCCGTTACGGGAAGATCCCCTTGTGGATTCAAGACCTCCTCACAGAGAAGAACATCAAGACCTCCTCACGGAGAAGAACCGGCTACCCTTTGTATCGTCCGTTGTTGATGTGGATCGTGTATCTCCCCTTATGTATCCGAGGATCTAGCACATATGTGACTTGTTCTTGTTAGTTTGAGTGTTCCTCTCGCGTTTCCCCTTGTGTTTCCCTTGTTTTCCCCTTGCGTTCTTCGTGTTCTTCAAGGGATCCGCTCCTTTCGTGAAAGATCGGCCCCTAGGGTTTCTACCCTACAACAATGGGCCCTGCATTTTGATATACCTGGGGCCGCGTGAAATTTTCTACTCTACTAAAAACTAGTAAGGTACACATGCATTGAACGCATGAGATTTCAAAACCAAATTATGAATAAATACACACTATAGCATGTAAAGCTTTGAGTCATATATGCATGAAGTAGATGTTCGTTTAGTTCTTATAGTTCATCTCATTCAAAATCAATTAGTTTTATAAAAATGTTAAGATTCATGGGGTTGTGCATTGTAAAGCATAAAGTAAAAAACAAATAATGGCAATTCATTTAGAAAAAAATTTCATTATGATACGGAAGATTCTAGAACAAAGGAGAAGTGCTTGTGTTTTGAGGTTTGTGCATTATGCTTAAGTCCAACCATGGAGTCTTCTAAATTGTACATGTGGCAGATCTGGTGGAATGTTGATGATATCCAACGGCCAGTAGTGCTCTGATTTGCCATCTCTGCACTGTCGGATTAGCTTCATCCAGCGACCATCTTTCAAAGTTATTCGCACACTATATAGTTCTTGTGCCATAGTTGCATGTCTTGGAAAAAAGCTACTAGTGGGTTGTACTAGCTATTTATGAATAGAAGATGTATACATGGAAGTTGTAGGGAAAGAGATGACATGGAGTATCTCAATTCCTATGAGTAGGGATTGGAAAAGAGATGTCATTTGGTTCACATCATAGGAACTTTTCTATTGAATCTAGAGATGACATGTATCTCAATTGCTATGAGGAGGGATTAGAAAAGATATGTAATTTGGTTCATATCATAGGAACTTTTCTACTCCCTCCATTTTTGTATACAAGGCCACAAACTCATATTATAGGTAACAAGGTAGAAATTAATGCCTACTTCGCCAATGTTGAACGCTAGTCTTGTCTCCTCGCTTGACGTGTTAATTAATGTGTATTTTTCCCTTCGACGCACAACAAGACAACCCTCTCACTCCTCATTGGTTGATTAATGTGGTACATAAAAACCAATCTCCTCACTCCCACATGCATGCAAGGGGTATTAATGTTTTCGGTTGCTAGTACGAGGCAAACATCATCAATTTTACCTCGATTGATGTTAGTGGCCTTGTATAGACGCAAATTGTAATTTTCATAGTGGCCTTGTATACAAGAATGGAGGGAGTATTGAATATACGCTAATGTTTATTTTCCTTTGAAATTATGGGAGTATAGGAATCCATTCATATGAACCTAGTGGCTCTAAAGCTATAGAAATGATATCATGTTTATTTCCTTTGAAATGTGGACTATATGAATCTATTCCTATGAACCAATTGGCTCTAAAGGAAAAAATCCTATAAAAATCATATCATATAGAGCTCCGATGATATTTACTCCACACCAAAGGATGGTTGAAATTGCTGCAGGTGATACGATGGTCTTTCTTTGTAGACTCCTCCCCCATCTTTATAGTTACCTCTCGAAGATGAATGAAATGATATATACAGGGTATTCTACATGTGCAATTTGGTACATGAAAACTCGGTAAAAGTTTGCGAGGTTTGAATTTTCAATAAAGCTATATGCACTTCATTTTATTACGGAGGGAGCATACGGCAATTGCTAACACTCACGTGGAAGATTTGTGTGTAGGACGAGTGGCTGTTCTGTTAAATGACATGGCAAAACTGACACTGTCGGATGCCGATCTAACGGTTCTTACGGCGTTCGTTAGGAAAAGGCTTGTGGCGAAGGTTTGTCAGATAATGATTTATGGACACATGCATTGCATTGATACGTGCCCCCCCCTCTCTCTCACGCACACGCACCCTCACGAGTCACGACTCTCCTGAGTCCTCTCGCACCCATCGTCTATCTGCAGGTAGACGTCACACACATATGTGCTCTTCACACCCTACCCTCAGAACTTCTAAAAAACAAAAGACGTCACACACATTTTATTTTAGCTCACACGTCACACACTTATACTATTACTCTTGTGGCAAACATTCTTTGGGCATAGTATATTGTACTCTCACGAAGAGAAGCGGTGCACGCACACACTAGTTCTCTCACACCCAATTGCGGGTACACGTAGGAGCACATTTTTTTGAAGCTGGTACAACAAACACACTCCACCATATATATAAGAAGGAGCCTTAGCGTTTGCTTTACTAGGGTTCCTCTCGTTCACTCTCTCAAGCTCTCCAGATCTAAGCAAGACATGGGTGGCCACACTCTCCCTCAGCTCACGGCTGGTCACAAATCTGGTTGGACAACCTCGACCAAGGCAGGGGTGTCGGTGCATCATTCACGCTATCGTCAGCGGCGAGGGAGGAGACCAACGGCTGCCCACGCGTCCCGATCGGCGGCCGTGCCGTTCTCTTTGAGAGAGCGCCCGCTCGGGAGGGCCTCCGACCCCTTCTTCCTCCCTATGGTATTGTGGCCAAGATGCGGCCTCCCGATGCCATCTTTGCCACATGCCGACGACCCTCAGGTATAAATTCCTTCAAAACCTGCCTTGCTCTACTGCCCCAGCTCCCCACTTGGCTTCGTGTGGATCTTTTTTTACTTCCGTCCACTGTTCCAAAGCCACCTAGACTTTTACTATTATTAGAGGTAAAGCTAGTTCATACAGTCGACTCTAAGAGGTGGTTCAAATAGGGAAGAAAGTGGCAATACAAAAAAATACACATCCGTGACATTTTGGGCCGAACAATTTTTTTTTGTCATACATATGACACTTCTATGACAATAATTGTGACAAAACCCGGTATCATCATAGATGTGGTGGGATCCTACTTCTATGACAAAAAATCATGACAGAAAATGAGCTTTTCGTCCTGGGCAGGACGGAGACGCAGCTGCATGACATTCTTTGGGCCATCCGTGACGGAAAAAACCGTGGTAGAAGCGAGGGGGACGAAAATTTCGGGGAGTTCCCGGTTACGGTGGGAGGTCGGGGGCCGAGCGATGCACGTTTCTCTCATACACGTACGCGCGTGTGTGCGAGGCGTTGGCTCTAACTGAACCTGAGCGAGGCGTTGGGCTCTAACTGAACCCGAGTGATTGCACTGCAGGCTACGCGTTACTAAACGTGAGCGATCGATCGATGGCTGTTAACTGAACCCGATCGAGCGATTCCTTCGCTACTGCTGCTAACTGAAGCCGATCAATTGGATGAATAGTGAGTGTTGCGGGCGTTGCCTCTGGATGAACAGGACCCCATGGTGTGGAGGGATGGATGAACAGTTGACGGTGGAGGGGTGCCCGTGGAGGGGTGGTTGAACAGGACCTCGTGGTGTGGAGGGCTGGATGAAAAGTAGATGGTGGAGGGGTGCCCGTGGAGGGGTGGTTGAACAGTAGCCGGTGGAGTAGCGCGCGGTGGAGGCTGGATGAACAGGAGCCCGCGGAGGCTAGAGGAGGTCAATGGTAGCCCGTGGAGGCTAGAGGAGGTCGACGGTGGAGATGAACAGTATCTCGTGGAGTCCTGTTTTGCGGTACGCCACATCCCTCCCGATCAACAGGACCCCCGTTTCGACCGTTGCGCTCCAACACAAGTCTGTTTCCTCCGTTTTGCGGTACGCCACACCCCTCCCGATCAACAGGACCCTCGTTTCGACCATAGGAGGTCCGCTTCCTCCGTTTTGCTGAACGTCAGACCCCTTCCGATGAACAGGATCGCGTTTCGAACGTGGCCGGTCGAACACAAGGCCGTTTCCTCCGTTTTGCGGTACGCCAGGCCTCGTTTCCATCGCCTGTTCTGTCCAAGCCCTCCAGATGAACACGACCATGCATTCCGTTCCGACCCAGCCGGTTGGCTCCCACGCGTTCCATTGCCTCTCGATGAACATGACGCATTCCGTTGCCTCCCAATGAACACGACGCATTCCGTTGCCTCCCCATGAACACGACGACGACGATGTTTCTCCTTCCGACCTAGCGATGTACAGGAGCCCTGGCCATACGTATGCACGAGTAGGCGTTCGAGACCCTGCCCGTATGTACATACGTGGCCATATTTTCTTTCTTGCACCCTGGCCGCTGTACTTACGTGTACATGATACGTGCGCGCCTCTACTACGACACGTGTGCGCCATTACATCGACCAGTATATTTGTACGTACACGTTCGCGACCAGACTGACAATGCTACCTACGCTTTGACCAGGTGGGTCCCGATTGTTAGGCACTTCCTTGCCTGCGAAGATGTAGCTGGTGGGTCCTAGAAGTCAGTGTCGGCATTCTGGGAACGGGGGTCCCTAGACTTGCCTGCCTGCGGCCAGCGGCGTGGCTCAAAGGGGGGCCCAGCACGGCCCATCTTCATCAACACGGACCCAAGACCCTCGCGAGGGGCCAAGCCTCGCGGGGCGGGCGACACGGAGCTTCCTCAGGCACGGCCTCATCAGGCTGGCTCGCGAGGAGGCGGAGAGATCAAGGCGGGGTACCTCATGAGGTGCCCGTGACGCAAGCCATGACGACCAAAGGCACCAGGCGGGCGCCAGCCGCACAGTGTCCTCCTTTCCTCTTTGGTGCAAAGGGGGCAAGCGCAACCGCGGAGTACCGAGGCATCAGGCAAAGGTTGCCATTTCGGTGCAACAAGACCAAGACCAGGAGGACTGCAAGACAGAGGTCATCGTGGAGCCCAAGAAGGCGTCACCACCAGAGCTTTGTGCAGGCGAAGACTACTTTTGTCAGGATAGCTGGTACTAGCTGCCCCCCTTCAAATTAGCCCGCCATTGTTGGCGCCCTTCCCGCTTAATATTTGGGAAGAGGCCCAGGGCCTTTGCCTATAAATAGGACCAGCCAACCCCAGGGTAGAGGGTAGAGACCCGGGGGGTTCGACCGATCGGAGAAGATCGAATCAAAGGGAGAATCGAGAATAGAGAGAGAGAGAGAGAGAGAAGGGTGATTGGACTCCTCCCAGCAGTTCATCGCCCTAGCCTAGAATAGACCCTTGCGAGGTTGTTCTTCGTTGTATTGCTCATCATCATCAGCCCAAGAGGCGATCCACCACACCACACACTGGAGTAGGGTATTACACCACAACGGTGGCTCAAACCAGTATAAACCCAGCGTCTCTTGTGTTGTTCTTTCCATAGCTTAGATCTTAGCGAGGCGGAGGGGTGCAGGTAGGTAGAAGGCGAAATCTCCACGCGCACCCCAGTGTTCGAACCTCAGGGGTCTACCGGAACCCGAAATCCGACATTTGGCGCGCTAGGTAGGGGTGCACCGGAATTCGTATTCCACCACCCCGTTCTCCTTCGACCATCGCGTCCATGTCTGACGCTCGTCGGGCCCGCGCCAAGCACCGGGCCGCTCTCACTTCCCGCGTTGCCCAGACGGCTGCTATTGGTGGGCGTCCTCGCCGTTCCCCATCACCTGTCGTCAACGCTGCCACCGGCCCGGCGGGGGACGAGCAGAAAGCATCGTCTCAGCATCTGTCCGTGCGGCAAGACGGCCGCACCGCTACTCCCTCGCTCACCCCAGCTGGTTCTTCGTCCCGCGCGCTCCGCGCACCCATGGAGGCTCGAGCTGCGCTCATCGCGGCAAACGAGCTCCTGCGCTACCGTCCCATCGACAACGTCTACGAAGAATAGCTCGACCGCGTCGCTGAGCTTGTCCGCGCCGCAGGGGGCTCTCCTGCGCCGTCCGTTCCGCTGCACCGCACCCTGCCCCGCGCGGGCGACGAAGCTCCGACGGTGCCCCGGCCGCCTCCTCCTCAAGAAGGCGCCATGGCTCCAAGGCGCGTGGCCCCTGGGCGGAACCCGCTCCGTCAGGTGCCAACGCGGCAAGAGCAGAGCTGCCAAGAAGTCCCTCGCCCGCAAGAAGCTGCCCGGGCGCTCCCTGCTCCAGCACGTCGCGACCATGCTCCTGCTCCCGCACGTCAAGACCCCGTGCTGCTCCCAGCTGCAGCGTGTGGGGACACGCAAGACCCTGCGGAGTTCCTCCAGCTCTATGAGCTAGGCATCGAAGCTGCCATTGGAGACGAGAAGGTCATGACAAACTGGTTTCCCATGGCGCTCAAGGACGGGGCCCGCACCTGGCTTCTGAACCTGGCTCCAGGCACGATCTCCTCCTGGGACGAGATGCGCACCCGCTTCATCGCCAACTTCCAAGGTACTCGCGACCGGCCACCCGCCGTGAGCGACATGCGCCGCATCAAGCAACAACCCGGAGAGACCCTGCAGAAGTACATCCAGCGCTTCAACAACGCACGCCTCAAGATTCCCAAGGTGACTGAGGAGGCCATCATCTCAGCCTTCTCCAACGGCGTGCGTGATGTCAAGATGAAGGAGGAGCTGGCGATGCATGAAGACCTGTGCACTTCCTTGGAGTTGTTCAACTTGGCAACCAAGTGCGCTAGGGCTGAGGAAGGGCGTATCTCCCTCCTCGAGCTGCCTGCCGCAGACCCAGAAGAGAAGAAGCCCAAGGCCAAGGATGTGAAGCGCAAGGGGGCTGCCGTGCTCGCGGCAGAACCAGACACCAAGCAGGGCAGAGATCAGCCCGAACCTTCCAAGGGCAGTCGGTACTGTGTGTACCACGACCTCCACACCCACAACACCAATGAATAACAAGAGCTCCAAGCCGTGCGAGAAGGAAGGATCGGCCGTCGCCCTGACCGCGATGACCGGGGCTACGGTCGAGGAGGAGGAAGGAACGCAGGATGCTGGGAAGACCGCGGCCCGCGCCAAGGGTGGTGCGATCAACCTCGCGAGGATCACTGGCAAGACCCACCTCGCGAGGGAGACTGGAGGGATCAGCCTCGCGAGGATCGCCCGCAAGGCAACGCATGCCTCCCTCCACTGCCGCCGCAGCCAAGGAGAAACAAGGACCGCCATTAGGACGAGGGGGCTGGGGGCTTCCAGGAGCCACGCGCGATCGCCTGCATCCTGGGCGGGGCTCAAGCCCCAGCCTCTCAATGCATCTTCAAGCAGTTCGCCCGCGAAGTGAATGCGGTCCTCCCCAAGCTCGAAGCCACGCGCCCTCTCAGGTGGTCGGCGTGCGCCATCACGTTCAGCTCAGCAGATCAGCTCAAGTGTGTGGCTACAGCCAGAGTCCTCCCCATGCTTTGTTCCCCAATCATCAGCAACGTGGTGGTCACCAGGACCCTCATCGACGGTGGGGCAGGGCTCAACGTCCTGTCCGTGGAAACATTCAACAATCTCCAAGTGCCCTACAGCCAGCTTCAGCCAACCAAGCCTTTCTCCGGAGTCACCGACGGCTCCACAGTCCCGATTGGGCAGATCCGCCTCCCTGTCACCTTCGGCGCACGCGACAACTACCGCACCGAGCTCATTGACTTCGGCGTCGCTCACATTCGCCCGCCGTACAACGCCATCCTTGGGTACCCAGCGCTGGCCAAGTTCATGGCCGTAACTCACCAGGGCTACAACATCCTCAAGATGCCAGGAAGTGGCGGAGTCATCACGGTGCCCTGTGAAGAGAAGGACGCGGTGTGTTCCCTGGAACGAGCCTTCCATGACGCATCACTGGAAGACCCGGATCGTGGAAGCAGGAGGCTTCCCGAGACCGCCCCCAAGAAGAAGAAGACATCGTCCGGCCCGGCCCCTCAGGAGGCAGGCCCCTCTGGGCCCGCGCCTGCCCAGGGGGAACCTCCTTCCATCACATAGGAAAGCGCACCCAGCGCCCTCCTCAGGCAGGGCTCGAGGGCTCTCCCCTGGAGGTCCACCGACCTGGCTAGGGTCACGAGGGAGGCGCTTGGGCACCACATGGAGGCGTGTTTCGAAGCACGTTTCCCTCAAGAAGGAGTAAGGCAAGGAGAGCCAGACCCTCAGGAGTTCGTCAGCAAGGCCGTTCAGGAGCTACAGGAGTCAAGAGTCATGAAAGGCGGCCGCCGCCTACCAGCAGTGGCTCCCCATCCAGGCGAGGATGGTGGGCTGCGCGTCTGCATCGACATACCAGGGCTCAACCGAGTCGCCTCCCTAGAGCGCCTCTGGCCCTCGCGAGTGGGGCGCTGCGAAGGTCCACCCCACAGCTACGTTCGCATGCCTTACGGATTGCCGAACGCGGCTGCCATGTACCAGCGCCTCACGAGGGGCATCATGGAGGCCCAAGATGCCAGGCGTTCCGCAGCCCTGGCGGAGATGGAGATGGTCCGCAAGGAACCACCAGCGCCTTCGGAGCCTCCCGAGGCCCCTGGGCCTGGGGGCTCGTGAGGATCGGCTTCCGTAGCCCACCGAGTCTACTACACCAACACTCCTTCGTCCTCAACATCATCAGGTGACACCTTTCAAGTTTCATTTCTAGCTGGGAGCGCCCCCCAGGGCTGCATTATTCCCAGGCCGCGTGGGTCCGTCCCTGCGGCATGTATCCGTTTTATTTCATGTTGTTAGCTTACCTTGTTGGGGGCGCCCCTCGGGCTGCATCATCCCCCAAGTCGCTCGGGCCAGGCCCAGCGGCATGTATCCCTTTTGCGTTTATTTCCGGCTATGTGTTCGACCCACCATGCTTGATTATTTGATGCCGGTCCATGGCACCTCTTCTTCTCCATGCCGACCACTTGCATGTTAAAGGGGGGTACCTGAGCATCGCGACTCAGGGCTCTTACTAGCTCTCCAGCCCTCACCCTCTGGCCTTGTCCACGGCATCGCGACCTGGCATACTAGCGACGGCTGAGACCAGCTCGAGGGCTGGGACCCGAGGACATAGAGTGCCGGTATCTAACCAAATTTGCAGGGACACATCACAAGATAAGGCCCAGTGTCAGGCGCAACCCACCTAGAGGTAGGGCCCCGTGAGTCCCGTGCTGGCTCACGGGTGCCCAGATACACCTCGCCAGGCCCTACCGTGCCAGCCACGTGTCAGGGCGGGGTTGTACACGCCCCGGGGGCTCCTCTCGGAGGGGGGCCCCCTCTCACGTACCAGTGGAAGCACCATGCTCCGCGCTGGCTGACGACACTGCCGAGGAGCGGCTATGCCCGTACACATACGGAAGCGCTATGCTCCGCGCTCATGATAAACAACTGAGGGTGGCCCCCGGGCCGCATCAACCTCAGAGAGCCCAGAGCTCAGTGTCTAGCCTCATCGTAACGCCTCCCCTCAGGAGTGCCGTGCGAGGGGGCTGGGCACGGGGGCTGCGCCTGGGTCATGCCCAGACGCATGCCGCCTAGCCAGGCCCCCCCGGGCCTGGTTCGTCGCACGTCTCTCCCCGAGCGGAGCCAAGGTACGAAGGCCGTTTGAGCGTCAAGGGGGACTCCTGAGCATCGCGACTCAGGAGCCTAACTGGTCACGTAGCCCCTCACTCCTTAGTTCCGAAAGGCTAATGGCGGTTGAGGTATGCGCGCGGCCGGGCTCTGCAGACGTAGAACGGTAGATCCACCCCCATCACACCTCCCTACTTGCTGTTCATGCGCCAAGGGGGACTCCTGAGCATCGCGACTCAGGAGCCTAACTTGTCACGTAGCCCCACACTCCTTGGCCCCGTCCTGGTTTCCGGTCGGGACTAATGCTGGGTGAGGTATGCACGGGGCCGGGCTCTGCCGGCGTAGAACACAAGCAAGTAGGAAGGAAAGGCGCAAATTTCAAGGAATTCAAAAGCAAATATTACAGTCCACACTGTTATCTCAATGCCAAACGCAAGTTTAAACGCCTCCCCGAGGAATGATACATGTGCAGGAATTAAAGGCAGGACAGGAGCCACAACGGAGTCACTTGTCGGCGGTGGAGCAGCGTGGAATGGATTCGCCTCGTGGAGCAACGGGGTCGGCAGCGCCTTGCTTCGGCTTGGTGCTGAAGGCCCGGAACTTCCCCAGCAGAGCCTCCGCGCGACCCTTCACGGCCTCGGCAGCGGCAGCGGCACGCTTGCCGCTTACTGGCTCCAGCAGGCTATCGAGGTCGACGCCGGGATCGCGAAGGTAGATGTGGGTGAGGACCCGCGTCAGCGCTGCAGAAGACAGGACATGCGCCTCGGCCTCGGCCGTGGGGCCAAGGCCAAGGGCGACATCTTCAAGAGCGCGAACCAGGAAGGGAAGCAGCTTGGCGAGGCCGTCCTCGACGCCAGCCAGCAGGCTCTCCATGCCGCTGTCATAAAGCGTCCTCAGCGAGGAGCGAGCCTTCGCCTCCATCTCTGTGAAGGCCACGCGGTCCTCGGCAAGAACCTGGGCCTTGTTGTCCAGCTCGGCCTTCCTAGCCCCCAACTCCTGCTCCAGCGCGCCTAGGCAGTCACGGCGCTTCCGGAGCTTGACCTCCCTCTCCTTGACGGCCGCCTCGCGAGCCTTCACGCCTTCTTCATGCTCTTGGCGCAGGCGTACCTCTTTCACGAGATGGTCCCGCAGGCCTTGCAACTCGTCCTCCAGCGCCTTGCAGCGACCACGGACGTCAATCACCTCCCCCAGGGCTGCGTCACGAGCAGCCTTCGCCTCAAGGACGGCCTGCTTCTCCTCATCGCAAGCCGTCGAGGTCTGGACCAGCGCCGCCCGAATCGAAGCTACGGAGCGAACCCATCCTGAAGCCAGCTCCAAGCGCCCGGCCATCAAGCGAGGGTCGGCGCCAAGAAGATCCTGTCGCAGTCGGTCCAGCTCAGCAGCAGCACGATCCAAAATGGCATGAGGAGTCGGAGAGACAGAAGCCGATGGAGTAGGAGGAGAAGGCGGCAGCGCGACCACAACATCATGAGGCGGAGCCTGCTGCGCCCCAATGGCTGTAGTGGCGGTAGCAGGCAAAGGCACCTCGGGAGTTACTTGGGCCATGGGGGCTGAGCTTGCCCTAGCCGGCTCAGCCAGGCCTCGCGAGGACGACCGGGCAGGAGAAGCCCATGCATCGCGGTCACCTTCCTTCGCGGGCAGAGGCGCTGCCACGGATGGAACCTCAGGAGTTCCCTTCAGCTTCTTTGCTGCGGGCGCCAGCCTATCCAAGAGATGCGGACGTCAAGCCTCAGAAGCAGAACAAGAAATAAAGACAAGAATCAAGCGCTTACGGGTCGTCGCCAGTGAGCTCAAGCGGCCTCCGGCCAAATTTGAAGCCTGAAAGCTGGCTGGAAGGGTCAACCTCGGGAAGCTTGGAAGCGGAAGGCACATCTGCGGTCCGCCTCGGGGCCGGGGCAGACCCGCGGGAGATCAGCCCGGTTATGTCCTTCTTCGGGATCGGGGGCAAGCTCCCGTCGTCCTGCTCGTCATCATCCTCGTCATCATTGCTCGGAGAGAGGCGGAGAACCCGGGACCTGCACCGGGGGAGGGGAGCCCTCGACTCTCTGTCAGTCGCCTCAGAGTCAGGCCCTTTTTCCCGCTCCCCTCCTTCCTCCTCTTCACTGGAGTCGTCAGAGGACACGTCCACCGATTCCCCGGGAGTTTCCATGGGCACGGGCCCGTCCCCGTTGAAGACGGGCATGGACTCCACTACCTGCTCCCAGTCGTCGCGAAGGAACAAGGGCGTAGGAGCGCCCTCCAACCTTGCCACGTCGCCCCCGACCAGGGATTGGAGGACCGCAGCCAGATCTCCGTCGGCCAAGGCCGCGGGGCCCGGATGGGGCCTCCACATCAGAAGTGAGTACTGCCGAAGCGGAGCTAGCTGGTGCTCCAGGAATTCCCTCAGCAGCGACGCGCCGGTCAGCTTCGCCACCGCCATGTTGGCCGGCCTCAGATCCGCGTCCATCTTCTCCAACACCAACTTTGCGCGGGGGTCCGCGAGCTTCGCTCGACCCCAATCGCTGGAGCTCGTGGGTTGCTCCATGGGCAAGATCAGCCGAGGGTGGATGCGCCCAGCATCTGCCAAGACCCACTTGCTCCTAAAGCCCTCAATCCTTTTCCCGGGGTTCGAAATGGCAATGGCGCCACCATACGCAATGAAGCTCGCGCACGCGGAAGCAGGACCGCGAGAGGTCCGGAGGTAGAAGTAGTGGCGCAGCAAGGCC
Organism: Triticum dicoccoides; assembly: GCF_002162155.2. Taxonomy (NCBI): domain Eukaryota; kingdom Viridiplantae; phylum Streptophyta; class Magnoliopsida; order Poales; family Poaceae; genus Triticum; species Triticum dicoccoides. The sequence continues at coordinate 247,401,733 of NC_041380.1, read as the reverse complement.
ACTGAGGGCTGCACCCCTACGTGAGCCTCGCAGTAATAGGCGAAGATTTCCAGGAGAAGGACGGAGTTGGGGTGGAGATGCAGAGCCTGTAGCTTATAATGGCAGAGGACAGAGAAGAAGAACTCGGAGAAGGGAGGCACCAGGCCAGCAGCAATGGCGCTTACGAAGAACGGATAGAAGGTGCTCCCTTGACCCTCAGGGGTGGCGGAGCCGGCCTTGAACACCTTCGCCCGGTCGATGCCCCGCGCCACCGCCATCTGGCGGAACCGGGCGAGGCTCGCCTCTGACACGTTCAGCGAGTCCAGGGCAGACGAGTACCAAGCTACAGCCGGGGACTAACGAGCCGCCATGGCTTCCTAGGTCACGAGGTCGGAGTAGATCTGGAAATTTTGGAGGAGGGAAGGAGAGGCGCAAGAAAGGGGATCTGAGCAGCAACCGGAGAAAGCAAAAAGCAAAGCCTAGGCAGATGCCGCTCCTTTATCAACTCGCGTGGTTGCTAAGGCGCTCACATCCAATCAACCGCCACGCGGCGCCCAAGGCCGCAGGCTGTTAGGGCCCGCGGCGCTTCGCTCTTGCCCTTCCGCCTCCCTGCACGGCCAAGTCCGGGCATGCCTTGGGCCCGAGGGCTACTGTCGGCGTTCTGGGAACGGGGGTCCCCAGACTTGCCTGCCTGTGGCCTACGGCGTGGCTCAAAGGGGGGCCCAACACGGCCCATCTTCATCAACACGGACCCAAGACCCTCGCGGGGCGGGCGACACGGAGCTTCCTCAGGCACGGCCTCATCAGGCTGGCTCGCGAGGAGGCGGAGAGATCAAGGCAGGGTACCTCACAAGGTGCCCGTGACGCAAGCCATGACGACCAAATGCGCCAGGCGGGTGCCAGCCGCGCAGTGTCCTCCTTTCCTCTTTGGTGCAAAGGGGGAAAGCGCAGCCGTGGAGTACCGAGGCATCAGGCAAAGGTTGCCATTTCGGTGCAACAATACCAAGACCAGGAGGATTGCAAGACGGAGGTCATCGTGGAGCCCAAGACGGCGTCACCACCAGAGCTTTGTGCACGCGAAGACTACTTTTGTCAGGATAGCTGGTACTAGCTGTCCCCCTTCAAATTAGCCCACCATTGTTGGCGCCCTTCCCGCTCAATATTTGGGAAGAGGCCCAGGGCCTTTGCCTATAAATAGGACTAGCCACCCCCAGGGTAGAGGGTAGAGACCCAGGGGGTTCGACCGACCGGAGAAGATCGAATCAGAGGGAGAATCGAGAAGAGAGAGAGAAAGAGAGAAGGGTGATTGGACTCCTCCCAGCAGTTCATCGCCCCAGCCTAGAACAGACCCTCATGAGGTTGTTCTTCCTTGTATTGCTCATCATCATCAGCGCAAGAGGCGATCCACCACACCACACACTGGAGTAGGGTATTACACCAGAACGGTGGCCCGAACTAGTATAAACCCTGCGTCTCTTGTGTTGTTCTTTCCATAGCTTAGATCTTAGCGAGGCGGAGGGGTGCAGGTAGGTAGAAGGCAAAATCTCCACACGCACCCCAGTGTTCGAACCTCAAGGGTCTGCCGGAACCCAAAATCCGACAGTCAGGGGGCGAATCATTTTGTTTTTGTTTTTTACCCGGACGCACTTCCTCGCGTGCGAAGGTGTAGCTGCTGGGTCCTAGCAGTCAGGGGGGAATCGTTTTGTTTTTATTTCCCGGACGCACTTCCTTGCGTGCGAAGATGTAGCTGGTGGGTCCTAGTAGTCAGGGGGCGAATCGTTTTTTTTCGGACGCACTTCCTTGCGTGCGAAGATGTAGCTGGTGGGTCCCAACAGTCAGGGGGCGAATCTTTTTTTCAGACGCACTTCCTTGCGTGCGAAGATGTAGCTGGTGGGTCCCAGCAGTTAGGGGGAAACATTTTTTTCACGAAATACGGTGGCCCGGCCGGTGGGTCCCTGCTATCAGGTGGAGGAATAATTATTTTGCGTGTAATAAGGAGGCACTTCCTTGCAGCAGCCGTGGACCCAGCTGTCAGCCTCTCCACGTATAGTCCACGTCCGATGGAAGCATTCCTTGACCATGTTGACCACGCCGCACCGAGAGCACCAGGGCGGTGGACGACGGTCAGGCCTAGGAAGGGAACGACACAAAGTCGGGGAAGACGCGGCAGTGGATGCCCACGCGTAGAGGAGTATGAGGGTTCACTCGTTCGGCTGCGGTGTGAGGCTGCCGTAGCCGTAGAATAATAGGGGGTGTGGGTGCGTAGAGGGATGGCCTGGCCAGCGGTGGGAGTAGTAGGGGGCGGTAAGGCCTCCGCGGCATCACAGCCGGCCACGGGTGGCAGGAGCAGGCGGCACGACTGACGCTTCTTTTGGCGGCTGGAGCAAGAAGACCAGAGGTTGAAGAAGCACTACGACCGTTGGATGGACATCGTACGGTCACTGGAGCTAGAATCGTTCATACATTGTCTAAAGTTGACAAAGGCCTCCGTCCCAGTCAACTTAGTAGGCCCACAAGTCAGCCTCCCACCAAGGTGGGTCCCAGCTAGCAGGGGGTATTCATTTTTTGTGCATAATAAGGAGGCACTTCCAATGGGTTCGAGCTGGCAGCGGGGGGAACGTTTTTTTTTGTGAAATACGGTGGCCCATCCCGTGGGTCCTAGCAGTCAGGGGGAAACGTTTTTTTGCGAAATACTGGTGGCCCATCCGATGGGTCCCTGCTGTCAGGTGGAGGAATAATTATTTTCCGCGTAATAAGGAGGCACTTCCTTGCAGCTGCCGTGGACCCAACTGTCAGCCCCTCCACGTACAGTACTCTTCCGATGGAAGTCGGTCATTGACCACATTGACCACACCGCGCTGAGAGCACCACGGCGGTGGACGACGGCGAGGCCTAGGAAGGGGACGACGCGGAGCCAGGGAAGACGCGGCATTGGAAGCCCGCGCAGAGAGGAGTATGAGGGTTCACTGCTTCGGCTGCGGTGTGAGGCTACCGTCGCCGCAGAATAATAGGGGGTGTGGGTGAGTAGAGGGATGCCCTGGCCAGCGGTGGGAGTAGTAGGGGTGCTGAGGCCTGCGCGGCAGCACAGCCGGCCACGGGAGGCGGGAGTAGGCGGTCCCGCCGGCGCTGCTTTGGCGGCTGGAGCAAGAAGATCAGAGATTCAAGAAACACGACGGTCGTTGGATTGACATCCAACGGTTATGTCTGCTAGAATCGTTTGTTGATGTATATAATAACTAAAAAATCTTGCATACGCGTCAACTAAACAGGCCCACAAGTCAGACCAGTCCCTCTTTTTTTTAATAATTTATATATAGCTCATGGCAACTTCTTATGCAATTTATTGCAGTTATTTTTTTGGTTGGCCAGGGCCAATTTCGCATATTTCTGTGGGTTCCAAACTATTTTTAATACCGAAATGTCGAGCCGGATTTAAAGTACTTCGAAGATATATTTAAATTAGGTTAATGCTCGGTGAAATAGGAATCTGAAAATGTGAAAAAATTCAGAAATTATAAAGTCATTGCCAATTTGTCATCTGTTTTTATATTTACAACCCATTTCATATTACTTTCAAGATTTGCAGGCGTCTTGAAAGAGTTGCAGCCCATCAGGGCGTAGAAAAATAAGTAGGCCTGGATTGGGTATTCTTCAGAAAAAATAAACTGGGCTCATTTTCACAAAGAAAAAAATAGCTGGGCTGGTCACATGGTGAACATAAAATATAAGCCCGGGCTAGACAGGCCACAACCCAGTTCAAACCCTGCTCTTTTCTCAACAATACCAAACAAAAAAATACTTCTCGAGTATCTACATCCCAGGTGTCAGCCGATCTTGTGTTGTTCTCTTGTCTATTGACTATATACGCTCATGATGTCGTGGGTCCCAGATGTCAGGAAAACACTAGGAGGAAGCATTTTATTTTTCCATACGCTGACATGGTGGGCCCCTACTGTCATCCTCTCCACGTACTTCTCCCGATTCCTGTTGTTTGTTGACCGTGTTGACAACGTGAGAGGGCGGCGCCATGGCGAGCGCCCCAAAGAGCGCGGAGGACGTCGGTGTTAACAATTTAGGAGATGGTGGGGCGGTGATGCGTGCGCTGAGGCGCAGCCAGCCGTGGGAGGCGGAAGCAGGCGGCCCCGCCGGCGCTGGTTTGGTTTTGGCAGCTGGAGGAAGACAGGACTGAAGAAACACGACAGACTATAAAAGCAACAGGAGTACTTAACAACCTTAACTGAAACTAGCAGGGGACCTTAACAACCAAAGGTGAAAGCAGAATGAGTACTTATATAGGTTCAACCATACAAAGCACGCGTTGAACAGTGCTACTTTGCCTATAGTTAACCAAGGGTGAGGCCGCCAAGCCCCAGGATAAGGCCCAGGCGCCACCCCGCGCATCCACAACCTTCTGAAAGCGGCTTCATCTCGCAATGTGGTCAATAAACAAAATATTCGCTTTAGAGCCATGGAAAAGCATGAACATAATCTTTTGTTCTATTCTCCAAGATGGACGGGCCTTCATTATTTGAGACCACCCATGAATAAGTATCTTTTCACCTCCAAGGGGAATTGATTACGTCGACATTAACATCATGTTTTGACCAAGCACAAGTCTGACCCGACCATGGTTAGGCATCTGTATAGGAACAATAGAACTCGGCAGTTCCTGTTTCAAGAAGATCGCAGCTGTAAAATAGTGTATAAGCAATAGTTTATGCACAACATATATAACAGAAAACAGCTCGTACCATAAGTTTCTCGACACGGTTGGACCTGTTCAACGAGTGCAGCAGTGGCACACATATCCCACGTGGCCTTCCACCATTGAAACGCCCCACAAGGACCTCAAGACGATCAAGAAAGTGTAGGAACTTGTGGATGTCGATCCAGTCAACTTCAGTGCCATTAGTAACAGCCGAGTTATTATAGAGTAACAAACGAGCAGACTGCTTAACTCTGAAAAAACCTACACGTGCCACCAATTATAAGAAAATATTAGTTAGAAGTAGCATCTTCGTGAGAGATTCGTTGCTACTTCTAAAGTTAAATTGTGATTAGTTAGAAAGAATAGGTGGATTAAGAAGTAATCAAGGCAACAAGCAAGAACTAGATACAAAACTAACATGGATGAACAATTGGAACGATGTCAGGGTGGAAGATCGCAATGAAGATGAGACCAGGTTCTGCTATTTCCATCAACATTCGTGCCCCAACTTTCAGTCCGTAACACTTGAGAAAGTTTATCCAAGTTCGGCCATAAAAAAGCAGCGATCTTCTTGGTTCATGAACCCAACTCGGAACTTATATCCATGGTTGTCTTCACTGTGACCATTAAACTAGTGTATTCAGTTATGGCAAGTCCGAGCATCTTGAGTACATTTGTTCTGGCAGACCAAATAATACACTGTAGGAAAAATAATATGAGAACACATCATGTTCAAAAAAAAACCCACCCACCCGGATAGAGAAGAGGATTCTAGGAACATACTATGCGCGTTTCAAAATGCTATGTTAGGATGAGAAGGAACAAGTGTGGCGTCTCGCCGAGGGCGCAGAGACCTATAGGGTACTCGCACTTTGGGCACTGCAAATGAAACACACTAGATTCAGTAGGAAGAAAAATGCATCAACGGCGGCGGCTGCCATCCTAGGATTACCTGCGACCAAGGGACTTGGGTTTATCGGGGATGGATGAAGAATTCGTACCTGGTTCTCCATGAGATAACCCTATGCATTCGCGGAGAGGGGGTTTTCTCTGAACAAGCAGACGAGGGAGAAGGGTATTCAGGCCTAGTGAAATATTGCCGCTTCGTCCGTCCAGCTTACGGCTCATTGGGCATTACTACGGCGCTACGACTGGGGTGTGTCTACCGTGAAGTTGTGCACTCTAATTTGTGCATATGTCACATGGACCCCATTGCCGGTTACCCCACCTATCAGCGAAAGGAAGTAGAAAGACAGGAGTAACTAGTTACACATAAATATATTTTTTGACAGAGAGATACGCCCTCTGTAAAGAAATATACAAATCTTTTATATCACAGGCTCACCTTGCCGAGAAACATACTCCCTCTGCAACGCACGGGCATTATGGGGGTTCAGCTTTTTTTTATGGGGGTTCAGCTTTTTTTTATGGGGGTTCAGCTGAGAATATAATACTCAGATAGGCTCACGGTTTTGGATTTTGGGCCGCAGGCTAACCCTGCATGTTTGGGGGTCCATGTGTTCTACCTTAGCGCTTTTCATATTTCAAGCGATCGGTACGGCGCTGGTTTTAGATGCTGTCGCAAGGCGAATACACAAAATTGAATAAAGCACGGCAGCTGTTGGAATGAAATCGAACGACAGTTCCTAACCAGCAATCAGAGTTGCAATTCTATCAACGATATACCATGTGATAAATAATACTGTCGTACTACTTATACACACAAGAAACTTGTTTCACCATGCTAGATTATTACATCAAAATCTCTCGGAGCATAGATCAGTTCGGTAGTTGTGTGCTGCTACTGAAGAATTTCAAAGTTGATTTGGACCAGCTCTCCTTGCCGAGAAAGTTCGATTTTGACATCATCCCCTATCGCAAGATATGATTTAGATTTGAACCTTGACCATCCTTTAGCATCAATCATCATGCGACCATCCTTTGTACTTACGGTATATTGAGCAGGTTCATTCACACCAAGGCTGCGCATGGTAAGAGAAACTTGGTCGCGGTCGCCCGGATTGTTGAACGACCCCCTCATTGTTCTAGGAATTCTCTATTTGCAAAAAGAAGACATACCCAAACAATTAGATCAACACAGTGAATCATGTGAAACAACATGGAAAGAAAACAGAACGAAGCACTTGGGCGGCCAATGCTTACCAAGAAGGTGGACATGTCGGTTTTTGTAAGGACTTTGGTATATGAAGTGCGAACTGCAGCCCAGTCTGTTGCCGGTGCAACTGCACGGGCCGGAGTAGATGCAAGTGCAAGTGTTGGTGCAGGTGCCGAAGCCGCCGCTGCTGGTGCTAGAGATGGTGCTCCTTGTAGAGCTGGTGCCGGTGTCGTAGCAGGTGCCGGTGTCGATGCCCGATCCTCCGGTAGATCAGACTGATCCGCTGACATGGTCGGTGCCCAATCCTCAGCTAGATCAGACTGAGCTACTACCGCTGTCAGTACTAGAGCAACTGTCGGTGCTCGATCTGTGCGAGACAGCGGCGATCGTGTCTGGTCTGCTATGATCAGCTTTCTAACTTGACTAGGATCCGTGGCCGTGATCCAGTTTTTTTCTTCATTTCTTTTAAACGCGAGAAAGACTAATTGTGGTGTTTTTGTTAAACCGAACTCCAGTTCATCATAGGGATTCAGCTTGTACTCACACAACAAACTGATCCAATTTTTTCCAGTAATATAAGTGATGGACAGTGCCTTCATTACGAACACGACATAAGAAGAAACCTGCAAAAATAGCCATCGTAGAGCAAACCAAACGGTTTATTATGTGATGAATGTCACATGGCAAAACCTGCATCATAAAATTGCAGGAAAAGAAAGAAAACATGACATTAAATCATTAAGATTTAGATAGTAAATCAATAAGATTTACTTGATGTGACACGAGTGAATCCTTATCAGGAAATCACTATGTTGAAGTACTAAACAGAAGATTGATCTTCCAACTACGCGTGGCATGCAGGGGCCCCACCTACTCCCACAAGTGGGACAATCCAAAGGTCATGACAAATCGTATGGACCGAACATCCATGGGACTGGAAATCTGTCACATCCCTAGTTCTGACAATGCCTAGTGCATGCATTAGAGTGTTGCACCATGTTTAAATTTCATTTAAACCTGAGATGGGGATTGACTAAGCCCTAGCACCAAATGAATTCAACTAGGGACAAAATAAAACCCTTTTCATTGAACTCAAAATGTCCTCTAAAAATGTTCAACATTTCTGGTTTGAGGTGGAAGCATCTACCACAAATGGTTTATATTTTTGCAGGACATATTTGGTCACTGAATAAAATCATATGTATTTTGCTTTTGGGCATTTAAATGCTAGTAAATATCTTAAATGCCCAAATAATTCTAAAAATAAGTGTGGGCTGTTGGAAATATTCTAAACAGAGCGCCTGATTATTTTCTGGAATTTTAGAGATGCCTAAGTATTTTTAATAAAGCCTCCCAGTTACAGAAAAATAGAGAACAGAAGTAAAATAGAAATAAAAACCAGAGAGAGAAAGAACCGTACCTGGCGCTCACCTTAGCCACCCGGCCCAACTCCAGCTGGCGGCCCAGCCCGCCACCGCTACCCCCCCTGTCGTCTTCTTCCCTCGCCAGAAGGACGCGGGCACGCGCCGACGCGCGCACGGCCCCGCACGCCACCTCCTGCTTCCCCCCCGGCCTCCTAGCGACGCCACGACGACGCCCCGTGTCCCCTCGCTCCTCTTTCTCACTCGCTGCACCCTCTCTCCCTCCCCTGACTCTCTTCCCCGAGCCGCCCGAGAGTCGCTGTCGCCGCCGCTCGCCGTAGCCACGGCCACCGACCACCACTCGCCTCGCCGACATGTTCATGGCCTCCATTTCGACCTTCTCGTCCTCCCCGTCGACTCACTCGACGCCGGATGCCTCAAAACACCGTTACCGGCCTCTTCTTCATCGCCGGCCGCCGCGGATCCCCATCATCGACTCGTCGCCGTCCGGCCTTCCCCGAGCCTGCTTCGACGTCCGCTGCAACCGCCGTGAGCCACCGAACCTTTTCCCCCTCTCCGTTCCCTCTCTGGCACGCCGTAGCCGCCTCGCCCCTTTCGCCCGACTGCGTCGCCGCCTGCACTCACCGCCGACACGACTCCGGCGACCATTTGGTCCGGGCGTCGTGTCCAACTTGCTCGCTGCCTCGCGTAGCTGTGTAGGTGCCACGAACGCGATACCACGGCCGCAGCAGCCCCGTAGCCAGAAACAACCGAACGCCGGCGCCGCCTCGAGCTCGTTTTCGGCGAGCTCCGGCCGTCCCCGCTGCTGCCGCAAGCCTCCCTGGATGCGGGCGAGCCCCAGCTCCCCGCGCGTGCACTCGGCCGGCCGTTTGGTCGCCGGAGACGCAAACCCGAGGCTCGCCACCGCGGCTGGCCTCGCCGGCGTCAAGCCGCCGGTGGGTTGACCCACTTTGACCACGGCGGGACCCCCCCCCTGTGTCCATGACATGTGGGGCCGGCCTGTTAATTAGGTGTCACACCCTAGCTAGTCATGCATTAGAGTGTGTGCATCATGTTTAAAATTCCATTTAACTTGAAATGGGGATTTGCGAAACCCTCCGAATCATTTTGAAAATAACCCAAATAAAAATTTCTCCAAGAAAGTCCAAGAAAATGCTCATGTTGCTCTCTGAAAATATTGGACAGAGATAAAAATCAAACCAATATTTTTAGTGGCTCATGGACATTTATTTTGGGCATTTGGAATTAATGCATAAATATTTGCATTGGAAATATATTTCTATATATATGAAATATGGTCCAAATATTATGCCATTTCTAAAGGAGCTCTGGAATAATATATCTAGCCCCTGCAAAAATTGGCATAAGTTAAATAAATGATTTAATATATTATTTAAATCAAAACAAATGTCAGAAATTAGAAAACAGAAAAAAATAAAAGGGAGAAGCTTACCTGGGCTCCTCCCTGTGCAGCCCATCCAGCTGGCCGGCCCAGCCAGCAGGCGGCCCAGCCCGTCTCCCTCCTCTGTCGTCTTCGTCCCGACAGAGGGAGGGGAGTGTGGCCGGCGCGCGCGCGCGCCACCGCGCCACGCCACCTCTCTCCCTGCTTGCCTGCCCTCCCCTCCTCGCTCGATGCCCCGGACGACGCCACGCCTCCCCCCCTGCTCTCTCTCACTCTCCCCCGGCTCTCCCCTCCTCTCCCTCGCTCTCTCTCTCACACGGCCGAACACCACCGTCGCCGCCGTTCGCCATAGCAGCCATCTCCGGCCACCCCTCGCTCCCCCGACTAGCTCAGGAGCTCCGCCTCGACCTCCTCTTCCTCCCCACCGCTCCACGGGTCTCCGGAAGCCCTGCATCGCCGCCACGTCGCCGTTCCCCTCTTCGGGCTCCGACCATCATCGCCGACGAATTCGCCGTCTCCAGCGCGTCTCCGAGCCCGCTTCGACGCCCACTGCAACCGCGGTGAGCCCCCGAGTCGTTTCCCCCTTCTTCCCGGGTCTCTTTCGACCTCTAGGCCTTAGCCCCACCTTGGCCGAGAGCTCCACGCCGCCGGCGATGTCGCCGTCGTGGCCACGGTCACCGTAGCGCCCAACCGAGCACACTATCGTGCTCCACGCCTCACTAGGAGCACGCAGCACGCACCAACGCCTCCCCAAACACCCTGCAACGCCGACTCCGACCGCACCCGAACTCCGGCTGCCGCTCACGAGCTCGCCGTCGACGGTACCGGCCACCCCAGGCTCGGCCACCACCACCGTTCGACGCGCGGGAGCAAGAGCTCTCCAACGAGCCCAAGAACGGCCTCGCCCGTGCCCTGTAGCGCGATCCCGCATCGCGCCGCCGTCTCGGGCCTCGCCGGCGTCACGTCGCCGGTGGGTTTGACCCACCTTGACCACGGCAGGACCCCCCTGAGTCCCTGACAGGTGGGCCCAGCCCTGTAGCTAATTAGGATTAGCGCTAACCACTGTTAGTTAACCCCCTGACACTGACTAGTGGGCCCCAGCGCCACTAATTAGTAATTAGGATTAATTTCACCCTGTTTAACCCCCCTGTCACTGACGTGTGGGCCCCACACGTCAGGTTTGACCTCAGCCAGCCGCAGTTGACCACTGACGTCATGATGACGTCATGCTGGCGCAATAACTATAATTTCTGGATTTAATTTAAATCAGGAAATTCCAGAATATAATTTAAACTTCAAAAATTCATAACTTTTATTCTGTAACTCCAAATTGGACAAATTATATATGAAAAATGATCAGAAAAATCCAATCTATCCATCTGTACTATTTTCATGCATGATCAAACAAGTTAAATTGATGTTTTAAGCAGAACAAGGAAAAGCACTTTAAAAGGCCATATTTGAATTTGAAATTTGAATCCTTGATTCAAATTTGCTCAAACCCTTCTGGTTTTAGTTGCATTAGCCCAACACACTCATATTGCCATGTTTCATGCATGCATCATATTGTTGCACATTGTTTGAAGATGGTTGTGTATCGGTGTCCTTTGCGACAGGTTCTGCCTCCGAGGAGTACCGTGATTACCCTAACGAAGAACCGTATCAGTGCATCGAACCATCAGGCAAGCAACCAACCATTTGATCATATCGATACAATCCCATGTTCTCGCTCCTGCTCTCTTTTACTGCATTAAGACAACGCGTTTCAAACTGCTGTGTGCTACGGTAGTTGAACCCATTTCCTCTGCATGACCTGTCATTGCCACAGTAACTAGATGAAACCCACTAGCATGTGTAGGAGTTGTTTGAGCCATACGTATGTGTTGTTCCTACCTTGCTATGCCTGCTATGCTTAGAGTCGTGTCAGGTCTGGTTCATCTGGGTGATGGGCTAGAGTGAAATGTTTATGGCGGTAATGAGAGTGGTGTGGTGAACACGATTTGGTAAAGGTATCGATGAGAGGCCATGTAGGAGTACATGGTGGGTTGTTTCATTGAAGCCGACCTTAAGCACTGAGATCTGTATGTGTGATTTAAGAATCAGCTACTACCATGCATTGGGCCCGAAACTAATGGACCCTCTCGGCTTCTTATTCACCCTAGTTCTCCGTCCAGGAGTTGCAAGTAGTTTCTGGTGTTTGTAGCCTACTGGAGGCCGTGGACAGCGCTGACCGTAGGGGTGGGCTGTGATGCGGTAGGTACGTGGCACGGTGTACCGAATACCCGTTAGGTATCTCGGGAACCCTGTTCACATCGTTCGGGGCCGTATGGGAAACCTCGGCCGGACTCCCTGCGGATGGAACCTGGATAGGCGATAAACCTGGACTGGAGGCTTAGGTGATTAGGTAGGTCATGGCCGACACCCACGTTGGGCTTCCGCTTGAAGGTTGCCGAGTACATGTCGTGTAAACGACGGTAAGTGGTGAGAGCGTGTATGAAGAAGTACACCCCTGCAGGGTTAACATGATCTATTCGAATAGCCGCGTCCGCGGTAAAGGACTACTTGGTTGCCTATACAGTTCATAGACAAGTAAATGGAAACTGCTAAAAGCCTCAAGATAAGTGTGAGTGCCGAGGATGGCTCTTCCGTAGGAAGACGGAGGCGGATCCTCGGTAGTGTATTGAATTGGTGAGTAGTGGACTCGTGTGCGCAAAACCATTTCAAGTTGGAGTATCGTAGGACAGCCTAGCCAAGAGTCAAAGCTGGCTTGCTGCAATAACTCCACCAACCCTTCTTGATAATATGCATGTATGTAGGATCTGATGTAAGTCTTGCTGAGTACCTTTGTACTCATGTTGCTATAATCTACATTTTTACAGAAGACGCTGCAACCCCTTCTGATGGGTTCTATGTAGACGTTGACATCAACGAGTAGGCTAAAGACCCAGGTGGTGACCCTGAGCTTGTGAAGGACCACGTAGTATAGCTAGGCTTTCCAAGCCTCCTTTATTTTACTAGTTGTCTGTACTCAGACAAGTTACTTCCGCTGCTGGTTTGTATGACTGTATGACTTGTATGTTGGGTCATGAGACCCGTACCTTTGTGTATGTTATGTATGGCTCCCTGAGCCTTAAATAAAGTACTTGTGTCGTAGAGTCATGTTGTGATGCTTCGTTGTATTTGCACATATCGAGCATATTGTGTGTATGATTGAAATGCTTGGTATGTGTGGGATCTGACTATCTAGTTGTTTATCTTTAGTAGCCTCTCTTACCGGGAAATGTCTCCTAGTGTTACCGCTGAGCCATGGTAGCTTGCTACTTCTCTGGAACACTTAGGCTGGCCGGCATGTGTCCTTCTTCGTTCCTGTGTCTGTCCCTTCTGGGAAATGTCACGCTTTGAGTACCGGAGTCCTGTTAGCCCGCTACAGCCCGGTTTACCGGAGTCCTGCTAGCCCAGTGCTACAGCCCGGACCCACTTGCTAATGACCGACACATTCGAAGCTGGGTCATGGATGCCTGTCCCTGTAAGTCTGTGCCACTTTGGGTTTACGACTAGTCATGTCAGCCCGGGCTCTTTATCATATGGATGCTAGCGACACTATCATATACGTGAGCCAAAAGGCGCAAACGGTCCCGGGCAAAGGTAAGGCGACACCCGTGGGGATACCGTGCGTGAGGCCGCAAAGTGATATGAGGTGTTACCGGCTAGATCGATGTGACATCGAGTCGGGGTCCTGACAGCGTTGGCATCAGAGCCGGACTGCCTGTAGGTTCTCCAAGCCAAACTGGTCGATGTTGAGTCTAGAAATTCTTTAGTTATATGTAGGGGAATTGTTTGTGGGATGGAACGTAAGGCTCTTTTTACTCCTTTATCTTATGACATTCTGATCTGAGTCAGTCCATTCTTCTACCGGGGGATAAGGAATTAGGATCTGTTCTCTCTATCAGGATCACGTGTTACTAATCAGTAGTACCTTATAAGTTTGATGGATACAAGCCTAGTTCAGTTCTACTACCACATTATGTTGTTAGAATGGATTCAGAACTTTGATATGATGATGATGAGTGTGTATGTAATCCTTTGTCAAATGTCTCAAAATCCTTCTTGAGCATTTACAGCTGTTATGCTGCCGAAATTTTGCTAGAAATTCTAATGCCCTTGCATTATGATTGTGCTTTCAGATGGCCACTCGCGACCTCAATCAAGTGGTTTGCCTGACTCGATGCCTAGATGTACCCGGCCATACTGCCAAGTTGGTCAGGGTAATGACTGAGGCTGGATACCGCTGGTATCCTGAGTACACGGTCGAAGAGCAATTCCGAGATTTTAATCAAAGCCAGTATCTCTGCACTGTCAGGATATTTCCATCTTATCCTGGATCCACCGAGCCTCTTCACTGCTCTTATGGACTCGGGGTTACCATTGAGATGGCTGTGCAGGACGCCGCCTACTCTATGATGACCATTATGCGAGTCAGATCTGGTATATTTCGGGACTCTGATTTCCGGTATATGCCAGGATCACTTCCGGGTGCACAAGGGTATCTCCAGGCTATCTATGCTGACCCCACTCAGGAGGATTCACGGACTCGCACCACTGCTGAGATGCTCGAGGATAAGGACCGTGAAAATCGGGCCTTAAGGTTAGAGCTCTTCAATACCCGTGCTGACCACTGGGCCACTTTGACTCGGTTCGCACCGGCGGTGCAAGCTGGATGTTCAGATATGCGCGATCTCTATCCTGTGAGATCTGCTCTGCCAGACGTGATGGTTTGGCGTGATGTAGGAGGCATCACCCCACCTCGCGGTCCCCGCAGGCCACCGTCTGTTGGTCCAAGGCCTCATCCTAGCCCCTATGGTCCACAAGCTCCGCGAAATCGTCTGTTTCCGGATGATCATGTTGAGCTTCCAGGCTATGGAGGTGACTTCTACGAGGACTACTACGGATCGGTCTGAGTTAGTGGTAGTATCACTAGTTCGCACTAGCTGTGTCGTCTATCGTCCCGCGTGACTTGTGGGATATGACCTAGTTTGTACTCCTTCCGGAGGTGTAGAAAAATAATGTATAGGAGCTTGGAATGCCTCCGATGAGATGTAATCCTCTTTTCACCGTAATAGTACTTTGTTTGGTCTTGTACTAAACCCTGTATGGTGTGTATGACGATGGAATAAAGAAGCAGTTTCTGTATCTACCATGTCATACGGATGATCATCTTGCATTTCGAGTTATTCCTTACATTTTATCCTATGTCGGAATCTTATCATCCTGACTAAATCGTTGTCTTGTTTACCTAGGATGGTCAACACGCGCGCTAACCCTGCTTCTCAAGAGCAGGCCGAAGGCAGTGAAGGTAGGAATGAAAATCTGCCTCATCCTCCTTCCCTAGCCGAGGTTATGATGGAAGCTGAGAGAAACAAGCGGGAGACCAACCGTTTGTTGGAGCGTATTGAACAGAACACAGCACACCATCAGAGGACTAACGTGGTGTCACTCAGTGATTTTATCAAATTGCATCCACCCACGTTCCACCACTCCGTCGAGCCTCTCGACGCTGATGACTGGCTTCGCAGTATCGCTCACAAACTGCGTTCCGCGCTGGTAGCGGAGGCTGACAAGGTCACCTTTGCTGCATATCATCTTGAAGGCCCCGCCAGTCTATGGTGGGAGAATTATGGAGCTATGCGCCCAGCGGGCCATGTCACTACTTGGGCTGAATTCAGCGAGGCTTTCCGTGAACATCACATTCCGGAGGGTCTCATGGACCGTAAACGTGAAGAATTTTGCAGTTTCACCGAAGGCCGACTTTCTGTGGATGCTTACAGCAGGGAGTTTGGTAATCTCGCACGATATGCAACCGAGGAAGTGTCTACCGATGCCAAGAAGCAAGCAAGGTTCCGTAAGGGCCTTAGTCCTGAGCTTCGCCGTGACCTCCGTCTGCATGAGTGCACAACTTTTCAGAAACTTGTCAACAAAGCCATCAGTGCCGAAACTGGTCAGACTGACTATGATGCAACACGCAAGCATGGCCGTGACATGGGTTCCTCATCCGGTGCTGGTCCTCAGAAGCGCCGCGTGTGGGTACCCAACACCGCCCTGCCACCCAGGTTTACACCGAGGCCATCCTTCCAGGCGCCTCGCCCCGTTCAACAGTCTGCTCCAGCCAAGCCCTATGGGGGTCCAACTAACAATGCTCCTCCACGTACCAGTTCCGTGACTTGTTTCAAGTGTGGGGAATCTGGTCACTATATGCGTGAGTGTCCCCAGACCAACCCCAATCAATCTGCTAAAGCTGTTGGCCGTGGCAAGCCGACAGGAAAAATATCCCACGCCAAGCCGGTCACCGCTTCACGTGGCCATGTCAACTGTATCTCTGCCGAAGAAGCTCAAGAGGATCCCAACGTCGTTCTCGGTACGCTTCTTGTTAACTGCCACCCGGCATCTGTTCTTTTCGATACAGGAGCCTCTCATTCTTTTATATCCAAAAGTTATGCTCGTTTGCATAACGTTGCATTCTGTGACATGCCATCCACTATGGAAATTTCTACCCCTGGTTCTAGATGGCAGACCTCTAGGGTAAGTTATGGAAATGAAATCCAAGTCGACAGACTTGTTTTCCTCGCGTCTTTGATAGCCCTTAAATCTTCAGATATTAATATCATTCTGGGTATGGACTGGATGTCGGCTCATCATGCCCAAATCGATTGCTTCTCTAGGACTGTTCAACTCACCCATCCTTCGGGAAAGATAGTCAATGTCTTGACCCGAATAGCCAAGCGACAATTATATTCTCTTAACGCCAGCCCTTTGCCAGACCTTGAGGACGTTCCGGTAGTCCGTGACTTCCCGGATGTCTTTCCAGAGGAATTGCCAGGTGTTCCACCTGACAGGGATGTTGAGTTTGTAATAGACCTCATTCCAGGAACCGTTCCGATTGCTAGAAGACCTTATAAGATGGCACCCCTAGAACTAGCCAAACTTAAGAAACAACTCGATGAGTCCTTGAAAAAGGGTTTCATCCGACCTAGCTCTTCTCCGTGGGCTTGCCCCGTCCTATTCGTCAAGAAGAAGGATGGTACGGACCGGATGGTTGTAGATTACCGACCTGTCAATTTGGTCACAATCAAGAACAAATATCCACTTCCCAGGATCAACGACCTGTACGATCAGCTCGCTGGATCCTCAGTCTTCTCCAAAATGGATTTGAGGTTGGGCTACCATCAAATCAAAATCAGAAACGGGGACATCCCTAAAACGGCCTTTGTTACTCGTTACGGCCAATACGAGTACACCGTCATGTCCTTCGGTTTAACCAACGCTCCAGCCACCTTTTCTCGGTTAATGAACTCAATCTTCATGGAGTATTTGGATAAATTCGTCGTGGTTTACCTCGATGATATACTCATCTACTCCAAGAACGAGGAAGAACATGCCGAACATCTAAGGCTAGTGTTGCAGAAACTTCGAGAGCATTGCCTTTATGCCAAATTTTCTAAATGTGAATTCTGGTTGTCAGAAGTGACCTATCTGGGTCATGTAATATCTGGTAAAGGTATTGCTGTTAACCCTGAGCGAGTTCAAGCCGTCCTTAATTGGACTCCACCTGAATCGGTCAAGCAAGTTCGGAGCTTTCTGGGCTTAGCGAGCTATTGTCGTCGCTTTGTCGAGAACTTCTCCAAGGTTGCTAAAACCTCTAACCGAACTCCTCAAGAAAGATAAGAAGTTCGAGTGGACTCCACAATGTGAGCACAGCTTTCAGGAACTGAAAAGACGCCTGACTTCTGCTCCCGTACTGGTACCGCCAGACTTCTCTAAGGACTTTGTTATCTACTGCGACGCCTCGCGACAAGGACTAGGTTGCATTCTCATGCAAGATCGACACGTAATTGCCTACGCTTCACGGCAATTGCACCCACATGAGGAGAATTATCCTACTCATGATCTAGAGCTTGCAGCCGTAGTCTATGCACTTAAGACCTGGCGACATTACCTTCTCGGTAATCGTTGCGAAATATTCACTGATCACCAAAGTCTGAAGTACATCTTCACCCAACCGGATTTGAATCTCAGGCAAAGACGTTGGGTCGAGTTGATCACAGATTTCGACTTAGGAATAACCTACACCCCAGGGAAAGCCAACGTCATGGCTGATGCGCTAAGTCGTAAATCTTATTGTAACAATCTGATGTTACAACAAAGTCAACCGCTTCTCCATGAGGAATTTCGGAAGCTTAACCTTCACATTGTTCCTCAAGGATTTCTTTCCACCTTGGTGGCGAAACCTACTCTTACGGATCAAATCATTGCTGCCCAGAAGCGAGATAAGGGAATAGCTAAGATCAAGGAGAACATTGCTAGCGGAGGTGCTAGTTGTTTCTCCACAAATGATCATGGTGTTGTGTACTTTGAGAACCGACTAGTGGTTCCCAAGAACCAGCATCTACGGCAGTTGATCCTTAAGGAGGCTCATGAATCTCCTCTCACTATTCATCCCGGTAGTACTAAGATGTATCAGGACCTACGCCAGAGGTTCTGGTGGACTAGGATGAAGAGAGAAATTGCTCAGTATATTGCTAATTGCGACGTTTGTCGTCGTGTAAAAGCAGAGCACCAACGGCCTGCTGGCACCCTTCAACCCTTAGCTATTCCTGAATGGAAATGGGATAAAATTGGTATGGATTTCATTACCGGTTTTCCCAGGACCAAGAGAGGGAATAATGCTATTTTCGTCGTGGTCGATCGTCTTTCCAAAGTAGCCCATTTCTTACCTGTTCGTGAGAGTATAACCGCTAGTCAGCTGGCAGACTTATACATCTCCCGAATAGTGTCTCTCCATGGTGTTCCTTTGGAAATTAACTCGGATCGAGGAAGTGTTTTCACCTCTCGATTTTGGGAAAGTTTCCAAAATGCTATGGGAACCCGTCTCTCCTTTAGCACCGCCTTCCACCCTCAGTCGAGCGGTCAAGTGGAACGCGTCAACCAGATTCTAGAAGACATGCTTCGAGCCTCTGTTATCTCATTCGGAATGGATTGGGAGAAGTGCCTTCCATTTGCCGAATTCGCTTATAACAACAGCTATCAATCTAGCTTGGGTAAAGCCCCTTTTGAAGTTCTCTATGGACGACGGTGTCGAACACCCCTTAACTGGTCAGAGACCGGGGAAAGACAATTCTTTGGCCCGGATATGATTCAGGAAGCAGAAGAACAAGTTCGCATCGTTCGTGAAAAGTTGAAAACAGCCCAATCTCGTCAAAAGAGTCAATATGACCAAAAACATAAGGCTATGACTTTCGAGGTTGACGAGAAGGCTTATCTTCGGGTCACCCCTCTGAAGGGAACCCATCGTTTCGGTATCAAAGGCAAATTGGCTCCTCGTTACATTGGACCTTTTCGCATTCTCGCCAAACGAGGAGAAGTTGCCTACCAGTTGGAACTACCTCCGCATCTCTCCAGAGTCCACGATGTCTTCCACGTTTCTCAACTCAGGCGTTGCTTCTCGGATCCTATCCGTGAAGTGGACCACGAAACGCTTGATCTCCAGGATAATCTTACATATCGAGAGTACCCCATTCGTATTCTCGATCAGGCCGAGCGTACCACTCGACGCCAGAACATCAAGTTCCTCAAAGTACAATGGTCGCACCATTCAGAAGATGAAGCAACTTGGGAAAGGGAGGATCGTCTTCGACTCGAGTACCCCGCCTTCTTTCCGGAGGAACCCAAATCTCGGGACGAGATTCTTTTGAGTGGGGGTGAGTTGTCACACCCTAGCTAGTCATGCATTAGAGTGTGTGCATCATGTTTAAAATTCCATTTAACTTGAAATGGGGATTTGTGAAACCCTCCGAATCATTTTGAAAATAACCCAAATAAAAATTTCTCCAAGAAGGTCCAAGAAAATGCTCATGTTGCTCTCTGAAAATATTGGACAGAGATAAAAATCAAACCAATATTTTTAGTGGCTCATGGACATTTATTTTGGGCATTTGGAATTAATGCATAAATATTTGCATTGGAAATATATTTCTATATATATGAAATATGGTCCAAATATTATGCCATTTCTAAAGCAGCTCTGGAATAATATATCTAGCCCCTGCAAAAATTGGCATAAGTTAAATAAATGATTTAATATATTATTTAAATCAAAACAAATGTCAGAAATTAGAAAACAGAAAAAAATAAAAGGGAGAAGCTTACCTGGGCTCCTCCCTGTGCAGCCCATCCAGCTGGCCGGCCCAGCCAGCAGGCGGCCCAGCCCGTCTCCCTCCTCTGTCGTCTTCGTCCCGACAGAGGGAGGGGAGTGTGGCCGGCGCGCGCGCGCGCCACCGCGCCACGCCACCTCTCTCCCTGCTTGCCTGCCCTCCCCTCCTCGCTCGATGCCCCGGACGACGCCACGCCTCCCCCCCTGCTCTCTCACTCTCCCCCGGCTCTCCCCTCCTCTCCCTCGCTCTCTCTCTCACACGGCCGAACACCACCGTCGCCGCCGTTCGCCATAGCAGCCATCTCCGGCCACCCCTCGCTCCCCCGACTAGCTCAGAAGCTCCGCCACAACCCCCTCTTCTTCCCCACCGCTCCACGAGCCTCCGGAAGCCCTGCATCGCCGCCACGTCGCCGTTCCCCTCTTCGGGCTCCGACCATCATCGCCGATGAATTCGCCGTCTCCAGCGCGTCTTCGAGCCCGCTTCGACGCCCACTGCAACCTCGGTGAGCCCCCGAGTCGTTTCCCCCTTCTTCCCGGGTCTCTTTCGACCTCTAGGCCTTAGCCCCACCTTGGCCGAGAGCTCCACGCCGCCGGCGATGTCGCCGTCGTGGCCACGGTCACCGTAGCGCCCAACCGAGCACACTATCGTGCTCCACGCCTCACTAGGAGCACGCAGCACGCACCAACGCCTCCCCAAACACCCTGCAACGCCGACTCCGACCGCACCCGAACTCCCGCCGCCGCTCACGAGCTCGCCGTCGACGGTACCGGCCACCCCAGGCTCGACCACCACCACCGTTCGACGCGCGGGAGCAAGAGCTCTCCAACGAGCCCAAGAACGGCCTCGCCCGTGCCCTGTAGCGCGATCCCGCATCGCGCCGCCGTCTCGGGCCTCGCCGGCGTCACGTCGCCGGTGGGTTTGACCCACCTTGACCACGGCAGGACCCCCCTGAGTCCCTGACAGGTGGGCCCAGCCCTGTAGCTAATTAGGATTAGCGCTAACCACTGTTAGTTAACCCCCTGACACTGACCAGTGGGCCCCAGCGCCACTAATTAGTAATTAGGATTAATTTCACCCTGTTTAACCCCCCTGTCACTGACGTGTGGGCCCCACACGTCAGGTTTGACCTCAGCCAGCCGCAGTTGACCACTGACGTCATGATGACGTCATGCTGGCGCAATAACTATAATTTCTGGATTTAATTTAAATCAGGAAATTCCAGAATATAATTTAAACTTCAAAAATTCATAACTTTTATTCTGTAACTCCAAATTGGACAAATTATATATGAAAAATGATCAGAAAAATCCAATCTATCCATCTGTACTATTTTCATGCATGATCAAACAAGTTAAATTGATGTTTTAAGCAGAACAAGGAAAAGCACTTTAAAAGGCCATATTTGAATTTGAAATTTGAATCCTTGATTCAAATTTGCTCAAACCCTTCTGGTTTTTGTTGCATTAGCCCAACACACTCATATTGCCATGTTTCATGCATGCATCATATTGTTGCACATTGTTTGGTGATGGTTGTGTATCGGTGTCCTTTGCGACAGGTTCTGCCTCCGAGGAGTACCGTGATTACCCTAACGAAGAACCGTATCAGTGCATCGAACCATCAGGCAAGCAACCAACCATTTGATCATATCGATACAATCCCATGTTCTCGCTCCTGCTCTCTTTTACTGCATTAAGACAACGCGATTCAAACTGCTGTGTGCTACGGTAGTTGAACCCATTTCCTCTGCATGACCTGTCATTGCCATAGTAACTAGATGAAACCCACTAGCATGTGTAGGAGTTGATTGAGCCATATGTATGTGTTGTTCCTACCTTGCTATGCCTGCTATGCTTAGAGTCGTGTCAGGTCTGGTTCATCTGGGTGATGGGCTAGAGTGAAATGATTATGTCGGTAATGAGAGTGGTGTGGTGAACACGATTTGGTAAAGGTATCGATGAGAGGCCATGTAGGAGTACATGGTGGGTTGTTTCATTGAAGCCGACCATAAGCACTGAGATCTGTATGCGTGATTTAAGATACAGCTACTACCATGCATTGGGCCCTGAAATATGACCCCGCTCGACTTCTTATTCACCCTAGCTCTCTGTCCAGAAGTTGCAAGTAGTTTCTGGTGTTTGTAGCCTACTGGAGGCCGTGGACAGCGCTGACCGTAGGGGTGGGCTGTGATGCGGTAGGTACGTGGCCGGGTGTACCGAATACCCGTTAGGTATCTCGGGAACCCTGTTCACATCGTTCGGGGCCGTATGGGAAACCTCGGCCGGACTCCCTGCGGATGGAACCTGAATAGGCGATAAACCTGGACTAGAGGCTTAAGTGTTTAGGTAGGTCGTGGTCTACACCCACGTCGGCTTTCGCTTGAAGTCTGCCGAGCACATGTCGTGTGCAGACGCTAAGTGGTGGAAACATGTATGAAGAAGTACACCCCTGCAGGGTTATCATAATCTATTCGAATAGCCGCGTCCGCGGTAAAGGACTACTTGGTTGCCTATACAGTTCATAGACAAGTAAATGGATACTGCTAAAAGCCTCAAGATAAGTGTGAGTGCCGAGGATGGCTCTTCCGTAGGGAGACGGAGGTGGATCCTCGGTAGTGTATTGAAGTGGTGAGTGGTGGACTCGTGTGCGCAAAACCATTTCAAGTTGGAGCATCGTAGGATAGTTTAGCCAAGAGTCAAAGCTGGCTTGCTGCAATAACTCCACCAACCCTTCTTGATAATATGCATGTATGTAGGATCTGATGTAAGTCTTGCTGAGTACCTTTGTACTCATGTTGCTATAATTTACATTTTACAGAAGACGCTGCAACCCCTTCTGATGGGTTCTATGTAGACGTTGACATCAACGAGTAGGCTAAAGACCCAGGTGGTGACCGTGAGCTTGTGAAGGACCACGTAGTATAGTTAGGCTTTCCAAGCCTCTTTCATTTTACTAGTTGTCTGTACTCAGACAAGCTACTTCCGCTGCTGGTTTGTATGACTGTATGACTTGTATGTTGGGTCGTGAGACCCGTACCTTTGTGTATGTTATGTATGGCTCCCTGAGCCTTAAATAAAGTACTTGTGTCGTAGATTCATGTTGTGATGCTTCGTTGTATTTGCACATATCGAGCATATTGTGTGTATGATTGAAATGCTTGGTATGTGTGGGATCTGACTATCTAGTTGTTTATCTTTAGTAGCCTCTCTTACCGGGAAATGTCTCCTAGTGTTACCGCTGAGCCATGGTAGCTTGCTACTGCTCTGGAACACTTAGGCTGGCCGGCATGTGTCCTTCTTCGTTCCTGTGTCTGTCCCTTCTGGGAAATGTCACGCTTTGAGTACCGGAGTCCTGTTAGCCCGCTACAGCCCGGTTTACCGGAGTCCTGCTAGCCCAGTGCTACAGCCCGGACCCACTTGCTGATGACCGACACGTTCGAAGCTGGGTCATGGATGCCTGTCCCTGTAAGTCTGTGCCACTTTGGGTTTACGACTAGTCATGTCAGCCCGGGCTCTTTATCATATGGATGCTAGCGACACTATCATATACGTGAGCGAAAAGGCGCAAACGGTCCCGGGCAAAGGTAAGGCGACACCCGTGGGGATACCGTGCGTGAGGCCGCAAAGTGATATGAGGTGTTACCGGCTAGATCGATGTGACATCGAGTCGGGGTCCTGACATTAGGCTAGGATTAGTGTTAACTAAATACTAGTTAGTTTAATAGACACTGACAGGTGGGCCCTACCCTTTAATTAACCCGGCTAACCATTTAGTTAAGTCAATTAAACTCTGTTAAATCACTGTGCAGCTGACATGTGGATCCCCTAGGTCAGATTTGACCTGGACAACGCCGTTGACTTGCTGACGTCACTGTGAAGTCATGCTGACGCAGTAAATTCATTTCTGGATTTATTATTATTCAGGAAATTACAGAAAATGCCTAAAACTTCAATTAATCATAGAAAATTAACCATAACTCCAAATTAAATAATTTATATATGAAAAATTATCAGAAAAATTCAAGGAATCCATCTGTACCATTTTCATGCATGTTAGAACAACTTATCACTACTGTTTAGGGCAAATGAAGTGAAGGGCATTTAAATAATCACATATGGAGTTTGAATTTGAATCTTGTATTCAAACCAACTTCATTTAATCTGTTGCTAGTTGCACTAGCTCAAAACACATTCATATTGCCATGTCATGAGCATGCATCATATTGTGCATTGCATTGATTGTATTTCTTCTTTGTTGCCGGTATTTGTCCCCTCTCGATAGACGTGATACCGATGATGTGATCGTTGACACTGATGAAGACTCAATGTTATCTTCAGAAGTGCCAGGCAAGCAAAACCCCATTGTTCATTCCGATAAAATCCCACTCTCTCGCTCCTGCTCTCTTTTACTGCATTAGGACAACATCGATTCATCTGTTACTTGCTGCGGTAGCTGAACCCCTTTATCCTTTGCATGACCTGTCATTGCCACAGTAAATAGATGAAACCCACTAGCATGAGTAGGAGTTGTTTGAGCCCTGTTGTGCCTACTCATTCATGCTTGTTGTCATGCCTGCTACTGCTTAGAGTTGAGTCAGGTCTGATTCATCGGGGATGAATCAGAGGCGTGTGAACATGTCCTACTGTGTGTGAGCTAAGTGTGTGAACACGATTTGGTAAAGGTAGCGGTGAGAGGCCATGTAGGAGTACATGGTGGGTTGTCTCATTGCAGCCGTCCTCAGGAACTGAGTTCTGTGTTTGTGATCCATGATTCAGCTACTACCACGCATTGGGCCCGAAACCAATGGACCCTCTCGGCTTCTTGATCACCCTTGTCCTCTGTCCAGGAGTTGCAAATAGTTTCTGGTGTTTGTAGTATGCTGGAGGCCGTGCGCAGCGCTGACCGTAGGGGTGGGCTGTGATGCGGTAGGCACGTGGCCGGGTAAACCGGGCGCCCGTTTAGTGTCACGGAACCCTGTTCACATCGTTTGGGGCTGTGAGCGAAACTCCGGCCGGATCTCCTCATGGATGGAACCCGAATAGGCGATAAACCTGGACTAGAGACTTGAGTGTTTAGGCAGGCCGTGGCCGACACCCACGTTGGGCTTCCGCTTGAAGGTTGCCGAGTACATGTCGTGTAAACGGCGGTAAGTGGTGAGAGCGTGTGTGAAGAAGTACACCCCTGCAGGGTTAACATCATCTATTCGAATAGCCGTGTCCGCGGAAAAGGACTTCTGGGTTGCTTATATCAGTTCATAGACAAGTGAAAGTGGATACTTTAAAATGCGCAAGATAAGCGTGAGTGCTATGGATGGCGTTCTCGTAGGGAGACGGGAGCGGATCCATAGTGGTGTATTGATATGGTGAATATGTGGACTCGTGTGCGCCACCTCAAAAGAGTCGATTGCAGTCGTAGTTTAGGATAGCCACCGAGTCAAAGCTGGCTTGCTGCAGTTAAACCCCACCATCCCTTTGTTGATAATGATGCATGTGTAGATAGATCTGATGTAAGTCTTGCTGGGTACATTTGTACTCACGTTTGCCTATTTTATGTTTTTGCAGAGAGACTTCAGTCTCACTAGTAGTGCCGCTTGGACTTCGACGTTTAGCTTGATACCTCAGCTACGATCTTGTGCCCTCGGCAGGATCTGATAGATAGTCAGGCTTCTCAGCCTTTTTCATTTATAGATGTCTGTACTCAGACATGATAGCTTCCGCTTGTGCTTTGACTTGTATGCTCTGATTGTTGGGTCATGAGACCCATGATTGTAATATCTCGCTCCTCGGAGCCTAATGAATAAACTACTTGAGTCGTAGAGTCATGTTGTGATGCCATGTTGTGTTTGCACATATCGAGCATATTGTGTGTATGTTATTGAAATGCTTGGTATGTGTGGGATCTGGTATCTAGTTTTTTATCCTTAGTAGCCTCTCTTACCGGGAAATGTCTCCTAGTGTTTCCACCGAGCCATGGTAGCTTGCTACTGCTCCGGAACACTTAGGCTGGCCGGCATGTGTCCTTCTTCGTTCCTGTGTCTGTCCCTTCGGGGAAATGTCACGCGATGAATACCGGAGTCCTGTTAGCCCGCTACAGCCCGGTTCACCGGAGTCCTGCTAGCCCAGTGCTACAGCCTGGATTCACTCGCTGATGACCGACACGTTCGATGCTGGGTCATGGATGCCTGTCCCTGTAAGTCTGTGCCACTTTGGGTTTACGACTAGCCATGTCAGCCCGGGCTCCTTATCATATGGATGCTAGCGACACTGTCATATACGTGTGCCAAAAGGCGCAAACGGTCCCGGGCTAAGGTAAGGCGACACCCGTGGGGATACCGTGCGTGAGGCCGCAAGGTGATATGAGGTGTTACATGCTAGATCGATGTGGCATTGAGTCGGGGTCCTGACAGCGTTGGTATCAGAGCTTGACTGCCTGTAGGATTACCAAGCCAAACTGGTCGAAGTTGAGTCTAGAAATTCTTTAGTTATATAAGGGAATTGATTGTGGGATGGAACGTATGGCTCTTTTTACTCCTTATACCTTATGCCTTCTGATCTGAGTCATCTTATCTTTCCTGCGGGGATTAAGAACTAGGCTATCTTTTCTTTCTATCAGGATCACGTGTTACTAATCCGTAGACTTATAGATTGTTGGATTTAAGTCTCAGTTCAGTTCTTACTACTTCTGTATGTTAATTGTTGATCTCGAAACCTTGATATTGTGCTTCTGAGTGGTTATGCCACCATTTTTGTGAATGTCTCAAATCTTTTCTGAGCATTTACAGCCGTCATGCTGTCCGAGTCATTCCAGGTTTCTAAATAGTCCGATGCATTTGCAAAATCCTTTCCCTCTGGTTTCGATGTTCCTTTATGCCAGCTCAATCACACTAATTGTTGAGTTGAGGTATTCTATTGCCTTGACATTATGTTGGAGTTACTATTATGACCCTAGGTGTCTCAGGGGATCATCTAGTAGTCTAGCCATGATTTATGTTCCAGTGTGATGACTCTGGCCGTCATTATCGAAAGCATCCCGTGATGCCATTTAGTAGTAGGTATTCTATCCCTGGGTTTTGAACCCGAGATTCACCCTACTTGCTTCATGTTGATAGTTTTGCTCGTTCCTTTAGGTTATTAGTAACCTTTGCATTAGTCCTTGATGTTCGTGGTATTCCTTTCTTCCAAATACTATGAACCGCTTATGGCAAATGTTCCTCGCTGATCGAAAGATCACAATCAGAGTGCTCTCGATGGGTTCTCGATTCTACATTGTGACTCTGCCAGTTCTACCTTTCTGCATGGGTTATCCGGAAGAAATATGTGGAATTCGTTCGACATGCTAAACCATGCATCCACAACTCAGAAAATCGCATGTTCCTTTGAGTTGCTCTCTTTAGTTGCATTCTGACCCTCGTCTATCAATTGATACCAAGGGTATGCATGCATTCGTTTATCGATGCCTATTACCCTTGTGGTACGTCAAGCCATTCTGTCCTGAATGACTTGGAGAAACAAACTCCAGTACCTCATCCATATCTAGGATTGGGTCAAAGTAGTTGTGTTCCGCAGATCAAGTTACAATCCAGCTTCTGGTCTGCTCTACCCTGAAGTATTACCTTCTTTATGACAGGAATTTCATGAGAATTGCACCACCTTTTGTGAATTCTTGACATAGTGATACTTCACGCCATCCTTTTTCATTCCTCGGTTCCGTGTTGTTGCAGCCGGAGTGCCGACAAGTGAATCATGATGTGTGAAATCAATACTCCTAGCAACTCCGTTGCTTGGTAGTTAAATGGACAATAACGTCATCCTTAGCGAGTTGACTATTGAATCATCACCCTAAGGTTGATTGTGCTACCTAGTCCATTTTCCTGGTGCACTCCTCGATTGATGAGATAGGATTTGTTAAGTCCTCGCTCATTTGATCATATCATCTTGCCCTGAAAAGCAAGATTGTTCTCGAGCTTAGTAACATATCGGTGGTTCGTGATTTCCGAAGATCTTCTCGGAAGTATTACCAGGTTGTCACCTGACCGCTATGTTGAGCTCGTGATCAAGTTGGTTTCTTGTGAACCACCTTCTCTCCAAGAATCGGTGTTAGATATCCCTGAGCTAGTTGGTTAAGCTAGACAACAACTTGGAGAGTTGGAAGATAAAAGCTTGCCTGACTTAGTTCATCCCAAAAGGATATTCTTGTGTAGTGTGTATTGAAGAAAGATGATATCTTCATCGATTGGTCCCTGTGATCAGTTGCTGGACCTATTGTCTTATCAATCCTTTGATTTGAGTGTGGGCTATCGTCAAATCAAGTCAGAACCAACGATGTTCGTAATGTTGTCTTCCTCGTGGTTGATCCCTCGAGCATACACCATTATATCTTTTGGTTCTGACCAATGCTATCACCGTGTTCACATGATGGTGGAAGTTCAGTGATATGGAAATTCCGATGAGTTGTTGTTGAGCCCATTGACAACATCCTTATCTCCTCCATGATGTTGTTGAACATTAAGTTAGTGTTGGAAACTTTTGAAAGCATTTTCTTCATGCTAGCTCATGAAGTACTTGTTTGATGAAAGGAGTGACTTCCTTTGATTCACGTGCATTTTGATGTAAGTTGCCGTCGTGAATTCGAGAAAGTTTGTTTTTGCTCCTTTGGAATCATCCCAAGTCGGTCATGCACGTGCGAAGAATTCTGTGGTCTGTTAGACTGATCATCTTCATTCCATACGTATATCCTAGCACACCAAGCCACTGATTGATTTGTTCAAGGAGAAGAAGTTCCTTCTTAAGAGTATACCTTATGCAAGGATTTTGATATCCTCGTTGATGGTTCCCCACCTGAACTCGGTAGTGTTTTATTATAAGACTACCACGTGGTCATGCTTGTGTGGGACAACGTGTTCACATGTTTGTAGCAGAACCAGCTCATGTTTTGGAGCTTACTATCGTAGTTCACTTCCCGAGTATCTCGCAACGTCACCTCGTCGATTTGTGTTGCAAACTTTCGTTTTCCTTCCTAGATTCGATGGGTCTGGAATATTCTGACACCAACCAGATCTGAATCTCAGGCAGATATGATGGTTGGAACATTTCCCCAAGAACTATAATATTGGTCCCTCGATAACCGGTAAAGTGGATGTCGTGGCCAGCACCACCCAGCCGAAAGACCTATTATTGCAGTATCTTGATTGAAGAAGTTGGCCACCTCCCCATAAGGATTTCGTAGGATTTACCTCCGTAACTGTTCCTTATGGATTCTATTGCTCCCGAAGTCCGACCTTTTACTTGATGTCCTAGATACCAGACCATTTCTATGAATGGGTTACACTAGCACATCAAGGAGAACATTAGAAGCGGAGTGCTAGATGTCTCTCGGTCGATCATCCAGATTTTATTTCCTTGGCCCCGCCAAGGGTGAAATCTGAGAAGGTATTATCTTCCTTTGCATCTGCATCCTCCATCACCATTCATCATGGTAGCAAGTTGTGTTGCCAGGATCCTTGACACGGATATTGGTAGAATCTTGATGATTGTGGAAATGCTCAAGTTCTTGAGAGCACGCACAAGCGCTAGGTGTTGTCTTCGGCACTAACTGGGTTTGCTCTCAGCTTCCTCGGCAATGCTATGACCTTTTCAAACAGTGAATTCACTCTCTATTGTTGGGTTCTTCCCCAGTTACCAGAATCATTCCCAGCATTTGCATTTTGTTCCCAGCTTGCACCGCCAATGTGCCATTCTACCATGGGTCTCATCCATTTCGGTGATAAGCAAATTCATCCATTGCGTTGTCTTCAACAAGGTAATCCACATCATCCAAGTCCGAGTATGCCATTCTACCGACCCCCGCCAATCGATTGCTGTGATTTGCCTTAGGCGGATATAGAGAGTCTCAATGATCTCTATATCAAAGGTAATTCTTTTTGCCACTTAAGGGGGGATATCTCCGAATCACCCTCCTCCAGGATGTTTCGTCGTGGTATCATGGCAACTCAACTCCTCGCTACGTTGACAACCGTTTACCACCTTCTTAGGTGTGAAATTGTTGTCTACCTAGTGAACCCTCGTCATCCGTTTCTTTCCACCCCTCTTGATGTGTATCTCGTGTCTCAATCCGAGAGATGGTTCTATGTCTCATTCCGTGAGTTAATTCTGAGTTGTTCGATCTTCGAGGAGATCGACCCTTCTCGAGTCTCTTTATCTCCAGGTCTTGTTGGCAGGATTTCTCAGAGCAAGACATCAAGACAATGATGGTGAATGAATCAACGTTCAACTGAAGTGCACCCTGGATCGTGAAGATTATACTAGTTGCGTTTACCCTTCACCTTACCCTACGCTTGAATCTCGGGACGAGATTTTTGTTTAGTGGGGGTGAGTTGTCACATCCCTAGTTCTGACAATGCCTAGTGCATGCATTAGAGTGTTGCACCATGTTTAAATTTCATTTAAACCTGAGATGGGGATTGACTAAGCCCTAGCACCAAATGAATTCAACTAGGGACAAAATAAAACCCTTTTCATTGAACTCAAAATGTCCTCTAAAAATGTTCAACATTTCTGGTTTGAGGTGGAAGCATCTACCACAAATGGTTTATATTTTTGCAGGACATATTTGGTCACTGAATAAAATCATATGTATTTTGCTTTTGGGCATTTAAATGCTAGTAAATATCTTAAATGCCCAAATAATTCTAAAAATAAGTGTGGGCTGTTGGAAATATTCTAAACAGAGCCCCTGATTATTTTCTGGAATTTTAGAGATGCCTAAGTATTTTTAATAAAGCCTCCCAGTTACAGAAAAATAGAAAACAGAAGTAAAATAGAAATAAAAACCAGAGAGAGAAAGACCCATACCTGGCGCTCACCTCAGCCACCCGGCCCAACTCCAGCTGGCGGCCCAGCCCGCCACCGCTACCCCCCCTGTCGTCTTCTTCCCTCGCCAGAAGGACGCGGGCACGCGCCGACGCGCGCACGGCCCCGCACGCCACCTCCTGCTTCCCCCCCGGCCTCCTAGCGACGCCACGACGACGCCCCGTGTCCCCTCGCTCCTCTTTCTCACTCGCTGCACCCTCTCTCCCTCCCCTAACTCTCTTCCCCGAGCCGCCCGAGAGTCGCCGTCGCCGCCGCTCGCCATAGCCACGGCCACCGACCACCACTCGCCTCGCCGACGTGTTCATGGCCTCCATTTCGACCTCCTCGTCCTCCCCGTCGACTCACTCGACGCCGGATGCCTCAAAACACCGTCACCGGCCTCTTCTTCATCGCCGGCCGCCGCGGATCCCCATCATCGACTCGTCGCCGTCCGGCCTTCCCCGAGCCTGCTTCGACGTCCGCTGCAACCGCCATGAGCCACCGAACCTTTTCCCCCTCTCCGTTCCCTCTCTGGCACGCCGTAGCCACCTCGCCCCTTTCGCCCGACTGCGTCGCCGCCTGCACTCACCGCCGACACGACTCCGGCGACCATTTGGTTCGGGCGTCGTGTCCAACTTGCTCGCTGCCTCGCGTAGCTGCTGTAGGTGCCACGAACGTGATACCACGGCCGCAGCAGCCCCGTAGCCGGAAACAACCGAACGCCGGCGCCGCCTCGAGCTCGTTTCCGGCGAGCTCCGGCCGTCCCCGCTGCTGCCGCAAGCCTCCCTGGATGCGGGCGAGCCCCAGCTCCCCGCGCGTGCACTCGGCCGGCCGTTTGGTCGCCGGAGACGCAAACCCGAGGCTCGCCACCGCGGCTGGCCTCGCCGGCGTCAAGCCGCCGGTGGGTTGACCCACTTTGACCACGGCGGGACCCCCCCCTGTGTCCATGACATGTGGGGCCGGCCTGTTAATTAGGCTAGGATTAGTGTTAACTAAATACTAGTTAGTTTAATAGACACTGACAGGTGGGCCCTACCCTTTAATTAACCCGGCTAACCATTTAGTTAAGTCAATTAAACTCTGTTAAATCACTGTGCAGCTGACATGTGGATCCCCTAGGTCAGATTTGACCTGGACAACGCCGTTGACTTGCTGACGTCACTGTGAAGTCATGCTGACGCAGTAAATTCATTTCTGGATTTATTATTATTCAGGAAATTACAGAAAATGCCTAAAACTTCAATTAATCATAGAAAATTAACCGTAACTCCAAATTAAATAATTTATATATGAAAAATTATCAGAAAAATTCAAGGAATCCATCTGTACCATTTTCATGCATGTTAGAACAACTTATCACTACTGTTTAGGGCAAATGAAGTGAAGGGCATTTAAATAATCACATATGGAGTTTGAATTTGAATCTTGTATTCAAACCAACTTCATTTAATCTGTTGCTAGTTGCACTAGCTCAAAACACATTCATATTGCCATGTCATGAGCATGCATCATATTGTGCATTGCATTGATTGTATTTCTTCTTTGTTGCCGGTATTTGTCCCCTCTCGATAGACGTGATACCGATGATGTGATTGTTGACACTGATGAAGACTCAATGTTATCTTCAGAAGTGCCAGGCAAGCAAAACCCCCTTGTTCATTCCGATAAAATCCCACTCTCTCGCTCCTGCTCTCTTTTACTGCATTAGGACAACATCGATTCATCTGTTACTTGCTGCGGTAGCTGAACCCCTTTATCCTTTGCATGACCTGTCATTGCCACAGTAAATAGATGAAACCCACTAGCATGAGTAGGAGTTGTTTGAGCCCTGTTGTGCCTACTCATTCATGCTTGTTGTCATGCCTGCTACTGCTTAGAGTTGAGTCAGGTCTGATTCATCGGGGATGAATCAGAGGCGTGTGAACATGTCGTACTATGTGTGAGCTAAGTGTGTGAACACGATTTGGTAAAGGTAGCGGTGAGAGGCCATGTAGGAGTACATGGTGGGTTGTCTCATTGCAGCCGTCCTCAGGAACTGAGTTCTGTGTTTGTGATCCATGATTCAGCTACTACCACGCATTGGGCCCGAAACCAATGGACCCTCTCGGCTTCTTGATCACCCTTGTCCTCTGTCCAGGAGTTGCAAATAGTTTCTGGTGTTTGTAGTATGCTGGAGGCCGTGCGCAGCACTGACCGTAGGGGTGGGCTGTGATGCGGTAGGCACGTGGCCGGGTAAACCGGGCGCCCGTTTGGTGTCACGGAACCCTGTTCACATCGTTTGGGGCTGTGAGCGAAACTCCGGCCGGATCTCCTCATGGATGGAACCCGAATAGGCGATAAACCTGGACTAGAGACTTGAGTGTTTAGGCAGGCCGTGGCCGACACCCACGTTGGGCTTCCGCTTGAAGGTTGCCGAGTACATGTCGTGTAAACGGCGGTAAGTGGTGAGAGCGTGTGTGAAGAAGTACACCCCTGCAGGGTTAACATCATCTATTCGAATAGCCGTGTCCGCGGAAAAGGACTTCTGGGTTGCTTATATCAGTTCATAGACAAGTGAAAGTGGATACTTTAAAATGCGCAAGATAAGCGTGAGTGCTATGGATGGCGTTCTCGTAGGGAGATGGGAGCGGATCCATAGTGGTGTATTGATATGGTGAATATGTGGACTCGTGTGCGCCACCTCAAAAGAGTCGATTGCAGTCGTAGTTTAGGATAGCCACCGAGTCAAAGCTGGCTTGCTGCAGTTAAACCCCACCATCCCTTTGTTGATAATGATGCATGTGTAGATAGATCTGATGTAAGTCTTGCTGGGTACATTTGTACTCACGTTTGCCTATTTTATGTTTTTGCAGAGAGACTTCAGTCTCACTAGTAGTGCCGCTTGGACTTCGACGTTTAGCTTGATACCTCAGCTACGATCTTGTGCCCTCGGCAGGATCTGATAGATAGTCAGGCTTCTCAGCCTTTTTCATTTATAGATGTCTGTACTCAGACATGATAGCTTCCGCTTGTGCTTTGACTTGTATGCTCTGATTGTTGGGTCATGAGACCCATGATTGTAATATCTCGCTCCTCGGAGCCTAATGAATAAACTACTTGAGTCGTAGAGTCATGTTGTGATGCCATGTTGTGTTTGCACATATCGAGCATATTGTGTGTATGTTATTGAAATGCTTGGTATGTGTGGGATCTGGTATCTAGTTTTTTATCCTTAGTAGCCTCTCTTACCGGGAAATGTCTCCTAGTGTTTCCACCGAGCCATGGTAGCTTGCTACTGCTCCGGAACACTTAGGCTGGCCGGCATGTGTCCTTCTTCGTTCCTGTGTCTGTCCCTTCGGGGAAATGTCACGCGATGAATACCGGAGTCCTGTTAGCCCGCTACAGCCCGGTTCACCGGAGTCCTGCTAGCCCAGTGCTACAGCCTGGATTCACTCGCTGATGACCGACACGTTCGATGCTGGGTCATGGATGCCTGTCCCTGTAAGTCTGTGCCACTTTGGGTTTACGACTAGCCATGTCAGCCCGGGCTCCTTATCATATGGATGCTAGCGACACTGTCATATACGTGTGCCAAAAGGCGCAAACGGTCCCGGGCTAAGGTAAGGCGACACCCGTGGGGATACCGTGCATGAGGCCGCAAGGTGATATGAGGTGTTACATGCTAGATCGATGTGGCATTGAGTCGGGGTCCTGACAAAATCCTTGTGGGTGCAATAAACCCTGCAATGCATACAGGTATTGGAGTGTAACCATAATTGATAAACCGTCCTCACAAAAAATATGATCTGGATACTTCAAAATATATAGACTGAATTGAGTGGACAGACATTAACATAGACCATTCTCAGGACTGACCACACACCAAAAGCGGCACTACTAATAAACAATACAGGGTTCAAAAATACAAATTAAGTACTGAACAATAGTACTTACTACAGACAAGCAAAGTTGCACTAACTAAACTCTGCAGACTATTTCTTGCCACCGACCTACGGGATGAACCCCGCATAACTGACTAAGCCATGGACTTCGTGTGAGATGTCTACATGCACCATCACCATCTTGTCAACCTTGGAGAACCTAACAGAGTGGTCTTTCCACTCATAAACATGATGATGAAGACAGGCCGCATCAGATTTGTTGGGAAGCTTTACAAGAACCACACCCTTTGTAATCGAAGGCATAGCCAGGAAATTGTTGTGGTCAAGTACAGCCTCGAGAACACGCCTGACAACAATGCCACAGGAAAACACTAGTTCAGGACACGTGGCGACAAGGACACAACAGCTGGATAGTTCAGCAGTAGAACTCATCATCAGGTCTTCCAGTTCACGCGACATGACTTTGAGAACTTCATCTCCACCGCGGACCTGGTTCTAATTCAGATAGAAACCATATTTTATTACTACCTCCATTCAAAAATATAAGATGATTTTCGATATTATACTCCATATATGACTACATATACGCACAGAAATGAGTAAACAAAGACACTAGAATATGTCTTCAAAGGTATGAGAGCAGAGGGATTACATGCAATATCCATAACACAAGTTACTAAGGCAAATATACCCTCTTAAAAGGTAGCATTGATGTTCATAAAGTACTCCCTCCGTCCCAAAATTCTTGTCTTAGATTTATCTAGATACGGATGTATCAAGTCACATTTTAATATTAGATACATCCGTATCTAGACAAATCTAAGACAAGAAATTTGGGACAGATGGAGTAGTTTAAAGTAATCTATAAGAAATCAGTGTCAACCTCTCGCATGTTTTGGTCAAAAGAGGAATTTAGAACCGTCATTTGGCACACTAAAATCACATGCAAGATCACCCAGAAAGTTGTACTACCAGTACTAGTACTGCATGTTAGATGAAAAAACATGATCAAGATCGAGAAAAAAATCGTCAACAAGAGACATTACCTGGACTTGCTTAATGAGGGATCCCGGAGAGGGGGGTTTGGACAAGGAGATGGCTTTGAGCTTGTCTGTGGTAGTCTCGGCGGGGTGCTTGCGCTTCTTCGTACCATGAGCCTCGACGGTTTTGGCCAGAGCCATAAACATCAGGTCGGCCGGTGCTCCGGCGTCCATCCAAGAGAGGAAGCTGAGAGAGAAGAGTGAAAGGAGGAACGAGATGAGGGAGAAGCGAAGCGAGTGGGGGTTTTCTTCAAGAGAGGAAGCTGAGAGAGAAGAGTGAAATGATGGTTGCTTCGTTCGTCCAACTTACTGCTGGAAAGGAGGTGGTTTTGTGATTTGACAGCTCATTGGGCATTACTGCAGCGGTTCGATCGGGGTAGTCTACCGTCACTCTACTACGGAGTAATTTAGTGCATGGCTGGTGGACCCAAGTGTTGGCTGTCCCACACATCGGCGAAAGTGAGTAATTTAGTGCATGGCTGGAGGAGGATCCGCACGGTAGAGCGTGTCCACTATTTTTCTGAAGAAGAAAATGATTACAACAAGCGTTTCCACTCTTACGACGGAGGAGTGCGAAGCACGGCAGCCACTTGAACATACACAGTGCTCCTACTACTAGGCATGTGCAGTGGTTCATACGTTAGTACTACACAATGTTGTTGCTAGTGCAGTAAGATATGACGATAACAAATGATGTTGTGAGCATGTCAACTACTCCTATATGTAACATAGTACCACTTTTTCGACTGTCCCGTCGAGAATGAATGGTGATATCAATGTTAACAGAACTAGGTCCATAGCGCACGGAGAGTACAGTGCTACAATACTCCATGAAACATGAACCATATGAAGCACGAATAGTGTTAGGCATGGTGTATGAAGGGTGCACGGGATGGGAGCAAAAGTTCCCTTCTCGACCCACTTTTGGGTGTTTGGAAGAGTGCATGAAGGGTGCATGAGTCCACACTAGTAGGTTGACAAAAATACACGAAGAGGAAACAATTATATTGAGATGAGAATGCAACCAAACACACCAACATGCTTTGTGCTACAGTGACTGATCTGCACAATCTGAGTTTGATCCAACGGTCATGTTGCGCCGAGACATGGACATGCCCATGCAGAGGGCGCCTAACCACCACCAAAGTCCCTCTGCTTCTCGAGGCGCATGATGTTGGTGATGCAGGGTGCAACCGCTCGCAGAGCCCGCTCCCAGTCGACGGGAGCTAGTGTCAGGCGCCTCACCTCGGACTCTATGATCTGTTGCGCTGCCATGGCACCAGGTAGAAGCAATGAGGAGAGGAAGCAAAGGGGGCGAAACGGCTGAAAGGCAATGCAATCTACGGGAAGGTGGAGGGAGCGGGAAATCTTTTGGTTTTCACCAGGTGAAACACCAGTCGACGACTTCTCACATCAGGGAGCAGTGGGCTTTTACAGGCGGAGTCATCGTGACTAATTGCTGCCGCGCCTGCTCCCATCAATCAAAAAAATTAAAATCCTACCGCACCTGCTCCCGTCAATCAAAAAATAAAAATCCTGCCGCACCCAAATACCAAAGCAACGCCGTGGTGGATATTTAAATTTACCTGCCGAAAAGTAGATAAAAAAAGGGGTGAAAAAACAAATGTGGCGGCGGCCTAGCTAATCGGTCAAACTAGCCCAACTAGCTAGCCACCGTGCTTCACTGATGTACTCGGCGGGAAAGGTGGTCTTTCGTGATTTGACGACTCATTTACTTGCTTCGGCGCTACGACCTAGGAAGACCCATAAAACGCGCGGTAGGGCGTCCCACGTCAGGAAGAATATATGCGTGCACCACCCGGGAGGACCCCGAAACCACGCGGTAGGGTGTGCCACGTCTCGGCACGGAGGAAAAATGTGCGTGTAAACATATACTGTATCAAACGTAGTACCTATGGTCTGACCTTGGGACCCAGCCAGTCAGTCAAAAACACCCCACTAGCCACACAGCTTCATCATGCAAACATGGCACGGAGGATAGATGTGGTTAGCTCCGTCTCGACCAGCCACAACGTCTCTTGTTCTAGGCGATTCTTCTATTTTCCAAGCTTTTTTTAGTTGTAATAACACCACGGCAAGCTAGCACCGCTCTTCATGTGTTCCCGTGCAAAGTTTATATGATGGATAGAAGAGAGATTGAGATCGCAGACCTGGGACCCAACAGTAAGTGAGACAACGGTCATGCACGTGTTGACAAGGCACTCCCTCTACTCTACTCAACGCAAGTACTGTATAAAATCAAGTTATGGGACAAATCCAACAACCGTTCGTTTTTTCAGGCTATCGACTTACGCTTTGTAGTCCAGGTTGCCAGTTCGAATCTCCTCTTTCAGATTTGTTAGTTTTAGGTCCAAATTTGATTAATGACAAGTGGGACCCCTGTGTGTTGTTCCAATATTTCAGTGTAGGATAGTTTTTTTTGAACAAACACTTTGTGCGGTTAGACAAGTAACGGCATAAGTTACACATTTTTTTGCAAGTTTACGAACAAAAATGACAGCGGCATAGAATATCACATCCACCCCGCAGCTTAGATACTATGGTGATACGAGTTTTTACACCGTTGGAAGTGAGATCCAATGGCTTGGGAGTAGTCTTTGTAATAATGCGCAATTTCCAAACTCTCCAAAGGTTTTTTTGCAAATAAAACATTCAGGCCTCATGTGTGCTGCTGCATCTTCGATCCAACGGCTCTTCGGTGCTCATATTAGGTGCTCCCCGTAGCTTAATTACCTGCTACGGTGATATGAGCATCTAGGTCGTATGATCAGTGATCAGATGGCACATGCATAGTACTTGTACTTTCTGCGCATTTCCCAAACTCTATCAGCCATATATTGCAAAAACATTCAAACCTCCTACTGTGGGCCGTTAGATCTCAGTGAACTCATATCACCATAGAATCTACGGTGCGGGAGCACCTCATACTCTCCCATGCAAGAAAATGTAAGGTGCTATCGCAGCTTGGATGCTACGGTGATACGAGCTTGGAGGTCGTTTGATCTAAGATCCAATGGCATATGAGCAGTCTTTGTGCTTGTAAGCAATGGCCGAACTCTTTTGGGACTTTTCTGCGAAAAACCATTCGAACCACCAAGGAGGTGTTGGGTCACAAATCCAACGCCTCCGAAGAGCTTGTATCACCAAAGCATCTAAGGTGTGGTAGCACATGATATTCTTACATATAGGAGAATATGATGTCCTCCTTCATC
Source organism: Triticum dicoccoides (assembly GCF_002162155.2). Lineage (NCBI taxonomy): Eukaryota > Viridiplantae > Streptophyta > Magnoliopsida > Poales > Poaceae > Triticum > Triticum dicoccoides. Next base: position 247,362,940 of record NC_041380.1, on the reverse strand, counting down.
TTAGATGCTTAGGTGATACGAGCTTCGAGGTCGTTGGATATGGGATCAAAGGGCATCTAAGTAGTTTTTGTACAAATTGTCTGCAATTCTCAAACTCATCAAGGTTTCCTGCAAAAATATTAAGACACATCATGTGAGCTGCTATATCTCAGATCTACAAGCTCCAAGCAACTCGTATCGGCATATAGCATCTAAGGTATGGGGGCACATGATATTCTCCCGGGGAGGAGGGGTGGGGGTGCACAACCAATTGGTGGTTGGGAGGGTGGGGACAAATATAATCTAAACAACCCTAAACAGAGCTCCACAATTTTATCTAAGGTCGAGGGGTTGACCCCCGACAATCGTAGCTCCGCCTAAACACAACTTTTGCATGTACTGTAGTACAAGACTTAATATTCATGTTTCAGTTTCATGTTCATTTTAAATATTGAACTGAGGACCATGGGTGTCTTACATTTTATTCCCATTGTTCCTAAATATTAGTCTTTTAGAGGCTTCAAATGGACTGGCACATACAGATGTATATAGACATATTTTAGAGTCTAGATTCACTGATTTTGCTTCGTATGTAGTCACTTGTTAAACTCTCTAAAAGACTAATATTTAGGAATAGAAGGAGTATTTTTGAATTCGTGTCATACATGCATGGTTTGGAAAAAATAGATGCACTATACTTATTGGATTGTTGTTGTGTTCGTGCGTGTGTGTCTGTGTGTGTGTGTGTGTGTGGTCATATGCTTGATACATACAAAGTTTTCTCACCTCCATATTGTTCATCTTTTAAATTTGAATTTGCATTGGAAAACTTACTAGGGATACCATGAAATGTGAAATCCACGTTGAGATCACTATATCACAAACTCACTCTAATTCAACAACTCGTCATAAATCAATTACCACGTTGAGATTAATATTTGCAAGGAAAATATGGGTATTGTAATACACATAGATTCGTTCGGCACTTTAAAAGGTTCCTTTCGTATTCTCGAATGGTAGGACCCAATGGCGTACCAGCCAGACCTTGGCTCGTATTGATCCTAAAAAAACCGGGCTCGTGTCCTTCGGTGGCGTGCGTGGTACGCACATTAGGCAACCCCAACCAGTCGAGCCTTAGCATTTCAAGTCGAAATATCTGGCGGCCAGAATTCCAGCCCTAGTAAATTCCCCTCACGGAGGGATGCTTTAGTAACTAGACAACGTTACCTACCATGCCGAGCACGGTTCAATTCCCTTGGTCGCCGCTCAACAAGGTCACCCATCAACTGCATTGCCTAGTACTACTACTACTACACCAGGATGAGCACAGAATTGAGCCCGTTTGTTCGTGTCTAGTACTTGAGTTAATATATTAGGCAATGCACTGGTACGGAGGGATTATCCTTTTACTCTGCATATATAACTTGTCTGAAGTCTAACTAAGCAAAATGTTGGACCAAATCCTTTATTTAGAAATACAACATAACAGATGTACGGCTTAAAAATTTATTGCATGATGCAGGTTATGATATTGTTTTGAATCCTGGATCTTAAATTTCAGAAAATCCAAAAGTGAGCATAAATTCTTGAAACTAAGCATGGTCACGTGATATGGCACAAATATTACTTCGTAAGTTTTTTCTTCAATTTGAGACAAGCTGCTTATGACAAGTGGCACAAATGAAGAGCCAAGGTATTTTGGAACAAAGACATGTCACGTTAAGGCGAACGCTTTCACTATTGAAACCGTGGGCGTTTACGTGCCGCCACGAGTCCCCGCTTCTCATCGGAAGGTGCCGTCCGAGCAAGCGTGTGAGTCAACGGGAGGCATGCGAGCAGACAGCTGTGCAGGCTCACCGGGAGGCGAGCCCTTTGACCAGGCTCTGCCGCCCACTGTCGTCCCAACTGCTCCCACTTTTAATGTCGCCGGCGCCGCAGTTTAAAATCAACCCTGCACTACCCGGTATCGCTACAATCCTCTTTCTTCCTCTCTGATTCTCCTGTCATCTACCTCCAACTAGCCTGACCTAAACGTACGCCATGCCGCATCACGATGGTCTGCCCTTAGTGTTCCAGTTTCCTGAGGAAGACACCCAGACGGAGTCTCAAGAACATAAGGCGCTTTGGGATGAGCTTGAACTGGCCTTGCGGGAAGACGACGCGCCTGTCCCCGCTCCCGTTCCGGCTCCCGTCGCCCCGACTGCGCCATCGCCCATCCCCGTGGCATTGATGGGCTGGGAGCCGCACATTGTCGCCGAACTTGATCCCACGGGGTTCCACGAGGTCCCCGCCGACTTTCACGCACCCCTGCACCTGCCAGCGCAAGCGCCTACGCGTGCACTGACGCGCAAGCCCGTGCCAGTGCCTGTGCACCTGCCAGCGCATGCGCCTGCGCGTGCACTGACGTGCGCGCCCGTGCCGGTGCCCGTGCACATGAATGTCTCCGCCGCGCCGTTGACAGCGCCTGTCCCCGCGCGGGTGCCAGTGCCCCCTCAGCGGCATGGATGGCCGCCATCGACCGCTTCCTTGCACCAATGCCAGTCGCCTCCTCCCGCCAGTTGACTCGCTCCGAAGTCCAGAACATTTTGACCTTCCTTGAAGCTAGGCCAACATCCAGGAGTACGCCAACAACAGCGCAAGACACCGCTGTCACCGTCGGTCAGTGGCCCGACGACACATAGAGCACGGCAGAGGAGCCGCTTCCTACCGCGAGACGCCCCCACCGCCACCGCGTAATCTAAATTTGCCATGAAAAACATTCGGATTGCCATGCTTAAAATCCGAACGTTTATCATTTCCGTTTATTTTATATCGATCATCGTATAATTTAAAGTCGAAGTCAGACTGAACGAAATGTATGGTTTGATCGATTGAATGTTTTGCTAGAGCCGTATCAAATTAAATATAAAACGTCATCAAGCCACATGTATTCCTTGTCATCCAACGACCTAGACTGCTTCAATGTCGAGCGCTCAACACGTTTAGCGTGCAGTTATTTCATGCCAAGAATAGTGCTAATCACATGACAACACGCAAATAATATCCTAGTAGTTAATATCCACATGCACTTAATATACTTCCAAATTAACATGCATTGCACGTACACACTGACTAGTGCTGCTAGTACGTGAAACTAGTGCCGTGACTTGTGAACGCGTCTAGATATGGTCAATGGCAACATCACCCGCGAGTTCTTCCTGTTTGCTCGTGCGTCTAAACGCAGAAGGGGAGGAGAGAGAGAGAGAGAGAGAGAGCACACATGGAACTCACCAGTAAGTGAAGGTGAATAGTACTAAAAATAATATTACATGTTATCCATTAATTAGGATGTGGTAATATAAAACATTATGTGAACAAAGGGGGTACAACAAACATTGCTATTCTACGTATGTTGCCTATTGACATGCGGCTTGAAGGCCCGGTTGCATGTTCGATCCTTGTACTTTATTTTTTAATTTGTATATGGGTCCAAATTTGTTTCATGACATGTGGGCCCCTCGGTGTGTAGTTTGTAGCACTTTAATTTGTGGGTCGAAATTTGTTCCATTCCAAGTGGACTATCGGTGTGTAGTTTTGTAGCTTATTTATAATAATTAAAGAGAACAACATAGTTTTTTTAATAATCCCATGGTGCGACGTCGAAGGCGAGAAAGGACGTGCGAGAGAGCGATGACCAAGCTAGAGGGAAATCAACTAGGGGAGTTGCGTGGGTTGCAACGGTGTTTGGAGTAGTTGTGGTCCGAATGCTACGAAAATATAATCTAAACCGATCGGAATAAATGCCTACACAAATTAATCCAAGGTTGGAGTGCCCCTCGCAATGTAAATAGCTCCGGCTTTGTGAGGGATGGAGAGGTAGTAGCTTCAACGCGTGGAAGATACGGTGTGAGAAAGCGAGGTCAATCGAGAGACATATAGATAGAGAGACAAAGTGAGTGTGGTACGACATTCATTGAACAAATATATATGCTCTGGAGAGATATTGTCCGATTGAGCTTTTTGGCAAGGGTGAGGGCTGTAAGATAGAGCTTGAGAGATGATCCAGTCACAGACGTGTCGATATATTTTGTGCGTGGGAGGAAGCAAGGTCAACCGAACACATAGGGTCGCCTGCAATCGAAAGAGTGAGACGGGTTGGAGAGAGTGATCTAGATAGATGATGTGCGTGAGAGAGTATACTATGTGAATAGGTCGAATTGGGCTCAAACATGGTGATATACCGTTTTTGTCCAAGAAAGAGCAAGGTCAATCGAGACATACGGAGAGAGAGAGAGATTGAGTGAGTGTGGCCCACCATGAGGTCGAAAGAGTGGCGGCGGCTTGGATGGACTGACCTAGATAGACAATCTGCGTGAGAGAGTATAGAGTGTGTCGATCGAGGCCCGAACAGGGAGATATATCATTTGTGTGTGAAAGAAAACGAGGTTAAACGAGACTCAGATAAAGAGAGCGAGATTGAGCGAGTGTGGCCCGCCATGCGGAAGAAAGAGTGAGACAGTCTCGAGGGAGTGACCTAGATATACAACATGCGTGCGTGCGCACGAGAGGTTGGGGGCTAGATAGGCAATGCATGTATTTAGCGCGAGAGGGTGAGAGGGAGGAGGGGGAGAGAGAGAGCTCGGCATGGGGTGCAATGGTAGGTGTGTGAGGTAAATACATTTGGTAACAGAGTGGAAAAGGGTTGTGTAGTTGAGAGACTTAGAGATCGAAACATGGAGAGAAAGAATGAACGTGTGTTGGAAACCGATAGCTTCCTAAGGTGGTTAGGAGAGGAAGATTGACCGATACAGGAAGTATGTAGCGTTTGT
>NC_041380.1:247342918-247357962 GCF_002162155.2 Triticum dicoccoides | reverse complement strand
AGTACGAGACTTAATATCGATGTTTCAATTCGGTGTACATTGTAAGATTTGAACCGAGGACCAAGCATACGGGTAATTATTTTGAATTCGTGCCATACTAAGTTTCGTAAAGTTGACATTGACTCAGTTTGTTGTGCTATTTTGTAGGTCATATGTTTGAATCCATCCAAAAGTTTTCTCACTACCATGGCGTTCATCATATACATATGAATTTGTATTAAAAAGTAGCATGGATAAAGTGAAATGCGAAATCCACGTTAGAATTGGAGATCGCTACGTGACACACACTCTAATTCAAATAACTAACTATGTGACACACACTCTAATTCAAATATCTAATTATGTGACACACACTCTAATCCACGTTAGCGTGGGTACCGTTTCGATTTTTTTTCAAATAACTCCTCATTAATTAATTTATAGTACTCCCTCTGTTCACTTTTATAAGACCTTGAAGACATTTCAGACAATGTGCAAAATAGTTCATTTTAAGTTGTCTGAAACGACTTACAAAAGTGAACGGATGGTGTATCTCGTTTCGAATGACTAATTATTGCAAGGAAAACACGGGCATGGTAATACATACAGATTCGTTTGCAAATGAAACAAGATTCGTTTGCATTCTCAAATGTATGTTGGCGTGGATGCTGCTTCGGTGCCTTAAAGGTAACTGCCTTTGGGTCACCGACATGTGGGCCAGCCACCTGTTGGGCCCACATGTCATGGACACAAATGCAGGTGCCTTAAGGCACCGAAGCATAGTCCTGTCAGGGTGGTCGCATGTGTCGGACGGACGCGTAGCACCCAGCTACCCTGCCCCCCTTCCCCCCCCCCCAAAAAGGACGACGACAATATAAGTTCGCGCTTCCACATTTCGGATTGAAATATCTCGCATCCCCAATTCCAGCCCTGCAAAATCTCTCTTCTCCACTGTCCCCTTCTGCGCCCAGATTTTGCTCAAATCCCTAATTCACTGCCAACCCTCGAATCGCCCCTCGTCTCGTCTCTTTCCCCACCGTTCCCCACCTCTATGCCGGACGACAACGACGAAGACGACGGTCGCGCTTCACCACCGCACCGGAGCTACCTCATCTACGCCCTCATCCACCGCACCGGGTGGTCCACCGACAACGTCAGCCGCCGCAACCGACGTGCCTCACAAACACCGAGTTCCACCGCATCAGGTGCGCTTCACCGATGCCGTTTCCTAGCTCACCAGGGCTACTTCACCAGCACATCGTTGCACCTCCGCCCCCCCGAGGCCGTTGGGGCTTCACCAACGGTCTCGTCCACCGCATCGTAGCGCTCCGCTGCCACTCAAGATCTGCATGTGTGCGCGGCCAGCCAATGCCAGCGCATCACCCTCAACGGCTCTGAAGTGACCCGCACTCTAGCTAGGCGAGCATGCCCAAATGCCGGCCCGAACTAGGTATCCACACATCACTCCCTTGTGCACTGTTCCGACGATGTTTGGATATCCTTTCACTGCTCTCTTAGCTTACAAACCTATGCAACTCTGACTTTAACTCTTATTTCTTCTGGAGATATCATCTGAAACAAGCAAATCCATTTTTAGCGAAGCATGACGGCGCTACGGGATCTGGTACAAATCCTGCACACCCGTATAACCTTGTAAGTATCTGTCCTCCGGTACAACATCAAGGTCGATTCCTCTTATTTGATCAACCATTCACCGTGTCAAAAATGCAGAGGGGGATGCAAGGAGCACAAGGCCTGCACATCCAAGCAAGTGGTAACATGGACTTGTACATGGAACATCCCAAGCACAAGCAGAGCTGCAGTGAGCCTGTACAACAAGCTAGCGTAAGTCCCTGCATTTCATTTAATTTGTATTGGCATTCGTGTATGATTAGTGTGCAGTGGCTGATCCACGAATTCAAGTTACCAGGGGCTAACATTTAACTTAAAAAATACGAAGGCACTTGCACTCCAGAAATCAACATAACTTGAGAAATGTGAAGCTACATGCACTTTGAAAACCAGCTAATGATCCAAAGTAGTTCAGATTATAAACACTAAATGATGCAAGCACCAAAAAAACAAAAAATGCAACATAGTGTACAAGGACTACAAACATGGTCTGTACTTGCTTGAATTATTCGTTCTCTGGCTGAAAATATCGAAGTGTAATTGCACGTATAACCAGTGTGCAAACTGCATATCAATATATCTATCCTGCACAAGTATGCCAATAGTTTCAAACAACATATTAGAAAAGTATTTATGCTATGTTGTCATGATACGGGGACTTTCTGGTAGATGGCCTCGATGTTTCCTCAAGCTATGAAAATGCACTATAATTTGCTTGTCATTAATGCTTGCAAATCTTTGTCTCTCTCAACATAGTAGGTCATCATTAGACACTAAATCCTTCAATGAGCTTGCAAAATGCTTGCATTAGATCCCTCATTAGACACAATATGTTCATCACCAGGAGCATGTAAAATGTTTGCATCAAATCCTTCATTAGCAGTCTGTTCATTAGACACTTCAGGCTCAAGAACAACATGAGCTTGTATGTTTGCACCGGAAACTTGATTAGATACATCATATTCAGTCAGTTCAGTATTGATTGGGGGAGTTATAAAATAAGTAGAAATTGGTTTCATTTTCTCATAGATTCCCTACATACAAGCAGTTTTACAACACCGTCAGGTTTAACTATTGGCCAGAAATTGAAGAGTTGAATTAGATATAATCAGGGATGTGATGTACCTGCTTGTTGCGCATGCTACTCTTACAAGCTGCGACTGTCCGTTTGCGCAAGCTCGATGCCATGCCCGTGCTGCCGCCGCTGCCTCCCACGCAGGCTACACCTAGGGTTGGATCTTCATCTTCTTGTCCTTCCGTTCGCTTGAAGCCCGGCGACCGCCCTCCAACGAGGGCGCGAGGAAGTGCTGTGTCGGTCTTTCCAGCGGCGGCTAGGTTAGGAGCGAACCAGACTGGAGGCTGGAGTGAATGAATTGGGATTTTTCCTGTTGTCGATCGATATGGGAGGCGCTTGTTTGGGCCGCGAGCCTGCTATAGGGCCTACCTTGCACTTATGTTATTGGCCCATCCAAATTGAAACATTTTTTACATTGCCTGCTCGTGCGTTGGGACAAACAAAACTAGCATGGGCCAACCTGGACGACTCAAACTAGGTGCACACTTTCCAACCACCTAAGGTGGCCGCCCATACCAGCCCCTATGGTGGCGTCGCCCCTTTTTTGCGTGTATGATTGGATAGTGAAAAATATTCCAGTGGCACTTTTCATTTACCCACAGAATGGTTGAATTGCTTGTTTCTATGAACTGAGTTCGCCAATAATGTGAAGGATGCCAGTCTTTTCATCCTATTGTAGATTGCTTAGATCTCTATATTCCAAAAGTAATCGCATGAAATATAGAGTAAAAGCCAGTGTGATGTGTTTGGCTACAACTAGTCTGACTACACGTCCTCATATAACATATCAAGGACGCACCATCTTACCAGATTAACCATTCGACTTAACCATGCAGTGTGGGAAGAAAGAAGTATTGGGACTGCGTATCCAAGCAATTGATGTCATGGACTCCTTCGTACAACCTTGTAAGCGAAAAAGAAGTTGCAGTGTGCCTATACAAAGAACTAGCGTATGTTTAGTTACCTGCTTCTCAAAATTTTAGTTAGCCAGTTATTGCAAAATTGTTCAATTATGTTGCTTGGCTTAATTTAGTTTGCTACTGATTACATAATGGCACAGCCAGTTAATCATATTGGAGACTGCGCCTATCTATGTGTTTGATACTTACTGTTAAGAATTACCTGTTTGCCTTAACTTAAATATCTACTTGTTTGTTTAACTGCTTTGCTGCAGCAACAGCGGGTTACAATGATGTTAATAACTACTTTCAGCATCCAATTGAAACTCTTTAATTCCTTGTTTGTTTAACTGGTTTGCTATTATAACTCCCAGTTCAGATGTTTTGCTAACTTCAACTTTTCTGAATCCAATCAGAACTTTAATGGCAAAACAGGTTAGCCCAAGATCAAAGAGTGAGGTCCCCATGGACGTTGCATCATCCCACACCAGTGGCAGCGGCCTAATCATGCATTATGAATTGCCAACTGCTGATGCTCTAGAGGCTAAACTAGTGGTAGAAATAGATTCTGCTTCTGCACTTAGAGATGAAGTTGACATGTTGAGGAAGCAAACAACACAATCACAAGCAGTACTCAAGACAACCATTAAATATTTGCTGGATTTCAAAATGAAGCAAGCTGAGACTAACCAGATTGTTAAGGTCCTGAAGGAAAAAAGGAAATTAAATTCCTACTTGGTAAATGATAGATGAAATGTTCTTTCCATAGTTGAATAACCTTTGTGTTGTCTGTTCATGTAGTCAATCAAACCATTTGTTTTAGAGATCATGTAATAATTGTTTTTTTTTGGTTTGTAATTTTATTTGAGCACAAGTCTGTATTAATTGATAAGACTCAGAGACATTTCATTTGGATTGTTGTGCCAGACCTACAAATATGCCAATCGGGTTGAATGTGCATTCATCAATAGTAGTAGTATAGATGGACCATAAGTGGCACGCATCGGAAAGGGCCAAGATGCTGGCTAAAAAAAGGATGCTGTTGTAGCCAAAAAAAGTATAGCGGCCTGGCTTATGTATGTTAGTTGATATTATTGATCCCTATACTCTATAAGTGTTTATATGTCTGTTAGTTCTGTACATTCTTGGTTGATTGACTCGGTATTTGAATCTTGATACATCGCTTGTGTACATATCTAAATGGGAGTACACATTATGTTGCGTGTGACATTTGAGTTGGACATAAAGTGTTCCAAATATTCGAATTCACCTTAAACTGGATTCTAGTTTCTGAATTTGAGTATCGGCATTTGTAAACCATATTCATATATGACAGTGGAATACATATTGGTCGTCCTTTTGAAGATATATAAAAGCACATAGAATGATTTATAAAGATTCATATAGGAATACAAAATGGATTCAAATTTAGTTGCCAGGGTAAACGTGGATGCTTATTCTCCCACAATTCGAAAGAAGCAGCAAAATGTCCACTCCCACGTCGGCTGCCCGAAGCCAAGTGTTTGGGAGATGGAAATTACTGTCTACCCATTACATGGACAATCCATCGGCCCAGTTTCCACTGCTCTAAATAGGGGTAGGTTAGTAACTTCAATTAGACGTGACACGACCGCCTCTGAGCCCATTCCGACACGGTGGGCGTCAAACATGGGCGGCAAAACTCATTTGATTCAAGCTCGTCCAAAAGACCTCTGTTTCTCCCTCCATTCCCCATTCATACACGGTGGGCGGCAAAACAAACTCGACTCGGCTGAAATCGATGTAGGCAAATATTTTCAATAGGGGCAGGTTTGTAACTTCACTCAGACGTGACACAACCGCCCTACCTGTCAGCCCTGTTCATACACCGTGGGCGCCAACCACCCTCTACTCGCCCAAAATTGCTCTGGGCAAATATTGGCGAGATGCGAGATTATCGCCCTATCCCCAACCGATGAGACGTCCAAATTTTAAACGGGGCCTAAGTTCGTGACTTTCCCATATTTCAGACAGGCCCGTCCCAAAAACATGGTTCCCCGTACCTCTCCCTCCATTTTCCCATTCCTACACCGTCCGCGCTAGAACATCCCTTCCCCACACCAGCCTCCGTCCGCCACACCATCCATCGCCGCCGTCCTCCACCACATCCATCGCCACCGTCCTCCACCATGCCGGAGCGCCTACCAAGACCACGTCGTCCACTACTAGAGATGGATGTTTCTCATCCACGACGACGGACCAATAGCTTTGCATCGCGTCCTCTCGCTTCATCGGCGCCGTCGTCCTCTTTGCCGGGTCCGCTCACACGACCTTCTCTTCAACTGCAATGGGACTTATCGCCCGATGCACCCGTCTACCGTCGTAGAACTGCTTCAACGCCACCGACAGCCATCGCACCCCCGATGCCTACACGGAACCACAAGAGAGGTGGTACTTCATATCTCCTCAACTTTTTGATCTCAGCCAGAAAATAGATCTTAACTTGGTTACTCTACTTTCTTTTCAGCTCTTAGAATTTAGTTCTTAGTTCGAAGCAAACAATGGATGCTAAATATCATTTCTCCGGTTTGCAGCTTCAAATCTGCCATGGGACAGCCATAATACGGTTTAATTGATCATGCTTAGGGTTTAATTGATCATGTTTGTTCCGTGGTGGTTTCTTTAATATAAATCGGAGGGGAAACCCTCTTTTGCAAAAAAAAATGCTTAGAGTTTCCCCCTTTTATGATCACTATACGATCAGAATACGTGCTTCGTGTCATAATAACACTGCTCCACCCATCAAGCTAAACAAGCTTAGTTATTCAAATACGAATCTGATATTATTAAAACAGAGTTGTTTAATTGGTCAGCTAAATGTTCCTAAATTAGTTTCGAAAATGCATGTCCGCCGCTCGGGTGTGTATCTCTACAGGGTGCCCACGGTGGGCCGACCCACCCTGGGATTTTGGGTCATCCCAGGCCCTGATTCCCCTCTGTTGTGCTGCGCGCTTCCGATCTCTACTCGCCCCAGCCGCCTGCCTCGTCGGCAACTTGTTGTCCCCGGACAGCATGACTCCAGGAGGAGACGCCGGACTAACAGGATGCCAGGAGCCACTCGCCCAACAGTGTCACCACTGCCTGGGAGCGCCGCCGTGCCTACCTTCCCCGTCCATTCAGGGCCCAGGCATGCAACACCCACCAAGCCAACCCAATTTATCCTGAGATACGTCCTCAACACTCAGCAACCACTCCTCATCACCCATTTTCTAATTGATTCATTACTCATTAGGCAGGACTGTCATTAGGGTTTGTTGTGTGCTTAGTGCTACCTACACTTAATGGTTCAGATGTATTTTGGTAATCTTTAGTACCTCTAAAGTTCACAGGGTTTTCAAAATTCCAGCCCTCAGAACAAAAACTAGTCATTTTGGATTGTTGGTCGTAGTGACATTGACCCAGATTACTACTGCAAGCCAGGTTTGTTGACAATTTTACTTGTCTTTCTTACTCATTAGATATAATATCCAATTATTAACGTCGATTAGTTGCAAACAATAAGTGCTAGACAAACTTCTTCATTCTGATTTTGGACGGTCTCTTATTGTAGTTACAATTCTGCATACTTGTCCTAGTAAGCTCACAAGTAAATGATTGATTCACTACATCTATGCTTGCCTTGTCATATTTGTTGTCAATATTCTTTTAGGGTGGACCACCCTGTTTCTAAATACTGGAACCATAGACATGAGTGAATAGTATTTCTCTATGTGATCTCTTCCATCATGTGTGGGTAACGAACACTGCATTGTATAGAAAGAAAGTGTCATTTCCAGCTTTTACATAGGTTTCGATCTTTTACATGGAATACAATATGCCTACTTGCTTTGTGTCGCACTACCAACACTCCACCCTCGAAGCTAAACATTACGCCACTCATAATTGCTTAGTTTATTTGTTCAAATACGAATTTCATATGATTCTAATGTTCCTACTTTAGTTTTGAAATGTGTGCCTGCCTGTTATAGAGACATAAGGGGTTTGTATTTCTGTGTGTGGTCTGGTCAGCACGGTTGGGGAGGTGAACTTTGCATATGCAGGGGTTTATAGGGAGACACTCTCCAAGTTGAATCCGCAATGCATTCCATAGATAATCTGACTACTTTTTATGTTTAATGTATCTCGGATTTTGAACAGCATCATAATGATTACGAGCTTGCGCGCATCAAAAGAATAAAGAAGAACAATGCCATGGCTGTCAAACTTGGCATTAAGGGACTGAAATCATGTCTGGATGCAATGCAATGCAAATGCTCTCCACCTACAGATTCATGCTCAGAATATGATCCTAACAGTGATTCTGAGCTACAGGGAGACCTAAGTCAATGTAGCTCCCTAGTGGAGGAGTTAGAGAAGATGCCCTATCTTATTCACCCATCAAGGTACTTGCTCTAACTTTCCAAGGTTACATTGCTCGCGCATATCATGCAACTGATGCTTTGCATTGCTTCTACTTTGTTGAACTGCCATTAGCTTAGTTTACACATCGTGTATGTGAATACGCCCTACCTATCCATTTTCAGTACATATTCCATCTGTCATCATACCATATTTATCCTTCAAATATTGTTCTTGTGTATCAGACGTTCAAAAGGAAGAGGGCGATTGCTGATCGTGGAGGAGCACAAGCAAAGTATTTGGAAAAGGTAGTGGCACCTGATAAATCAAATAGGCCATTAGGTGTAGTTGCAATATCACCTGACACACAAAATACCCCAACTCTAGCAGACTCTAGCCCTACTACACTAGTCATTTCTGATGCCCCAACTCAGCAGACCCCAACTGCAGCAAACAGTATGATTATGCCAGTTGACATAACACCAGCTGTACGATGCAAAACCCCCATTCCAGCAAAGAGTACACCGAATCCAGTTGCCAAATCCCTTTTCAAACCAGAGAGAGCCCCAATTGCAGCAAATAGGACCCCTGTTCCATTTCTTCCCAGTTTAGAAGATGAAGCTTATGTTGTTGTCAGGAACTTTGTGCGCATTTTTCCTTCATGGAGAGATTATACCGCAGACACAGAACAATTTCCAGTCTTCCTCCGCAACTTACGCGTAAGAAATGTACTAATGTTATTCATGGTCATTACTTCATATGTTTCTGTTGACAGAAGACACAAGATTTCATTCTTTTAAATAGGAGAGGAGCAAACTGGATTGTGATGAAGAGCAAGGGTTGGTTGCACTTTTCAAGCACTCGTTGATGAAGTATCGTTCCTACCTGAGGCAAGAGCACTTCGATGGAAAGCCTCTGAATGAAATTTATGTAAAGTCTCCGGTGCTACATTTATCCGACGGTGACTAGAATAATCTTGTTACACATTGGTCTCGGCTGCAGCATAAGGTACTGTCTATGATATCACATCACAATTTGAACTACATTTCTGCATTTGCCTTAATGTCTCACTTGTACGAAAATTGTTAGCAGAAGAACAATCATTCTCAAGGGACCATAGAATCTCACAACTATACTGCACACTGCATTGATCTTGTGAGTACCTCTTGCCCTGTATGACCATACTTACTTTCATAGTTGTTTGATTATGTAGCATCACTGGACGTGTTAGCCTCGTAATCGTCCATTTGGTGGACATTATAAGATCTATATGGACTCTTACATAAATTTAGAATCAACCCAATGCTTTTGAAGAGGTTTAGCTCTGCAATCCTCTTGTAAGGACTGAACGTGGTCTATCACTGTACTTACATTAACAGCTACTCCCTCCGTCCCATAATATAAGAACGTTTTGTACAGTACACCAGTGTTCAAAACACTCTTGTATTATGGGAAGAGGGATTGGTTCATTTTGTAGCATTCTGCATCTTATCTCCCTTGCCCACCATTTACTAAAAAAGATCATATCTATATTTAATCTTACTAACAAGTAGAATACACAGACAATGCCAGTGTAGAAGTGTAGCCCATTGCTCTTGTCAGTACATTTTGTCCTATAACGCTTGTACTTCCAGGGATTGGTAGTTGATTATGTAGCATCAATCTGCATCTTATCTTCATTATCCTCTATCCCTTCCAGTATTATCATATCTATAATTACTCTCTACAAAACGTAGAGTACAGGCAATGCTTATGAAGAAGATTTTGTGCTGAAATTCTTGAGTTATCCTTCCCTTGACATGGAGAAGGGCATTATAAAGCCGGTGTTAACTATTAATGTAAGTCAGTCCTTCTAAAGCCTTTATCGTCAATTGATGTTTAATTTTCTCATACTCCCTATCGTTTACTGCTGTTTAGTTTGCTGTTTCTACCTAAATGCATGTTTGTAAGAACCGTAAGTTCTAAGTTTTACTTGTAAAACCAAATTCCTTATTCATACCATGCACATTACTTAATACTCCCTATATGTATGCTTGTTTTTGTGGATCTATAATCCAATGTGTTGTGAAGCAGCCCACATTTGCACCTTGTCATCTCCTGTTTTATCTTACTAATGTGGATGATGATATGAACAACATGCCATGCACATTATACAAAATAGATACAATGATTTTCTTTGCCCTTCATCTATGCTTGTTATGTTGACATGGTAATCCAGTAGTGTGGTGAAGCTCCCCGCATTATGAATAATGCCAAATTATGCTATTGATATTTTGAACTTACTCTTTATTTTCTAATTTGAAATTGGGTAGAATTGACAGAACAGTTATCATCTTTGTTTATACATGTGCAAAACCTGTCATCTCTCTGCTTTGTTTCAGGTGATATGCCTGATGGCATGCACAAGTCTGCTGAAGGCTGTGAGACAAACCCAACATATATTGCAGCAAAGAAGGCAAAACATCTTGAAGATAGCGAGACAACCCCAAAGTCTTGTCTTGATGTAGTGTTCAAGTTACTTGAGACTAACAGTCAGACAAGCTCACAAAATTCGTTGTCTGAATCAGTTCGACTTCTTTAGTCCCAAGTTCTAGCAGAAAGGCATTCTACAACTCAACTTCGACTTGAAGTCCTATCTCTAAGAAAGATTGCAGAGAACACCAATGAGAACCTCATCGCTAAACAGCTACACCTAGAAGCTATGACCGCCATGCTAGGCCGGTCTCACAGCCTTGCTCAGCAGCTTGTGCAGCAGTTCCCCCACAAGGCTAACCTTTCTTGAACTGTCTTGGAAGTGGTCTCGGTTCAGTATTATTTTGTTACGCTGCAATGGTGCCCAGTTTTTGTAATCTGCTTCTTGTTGCGCTTTATGATCACTAGTGGCGAACTTCGATGCCCAGTGGATGTAATATACCTTAAATCCTTTATTGTATAGTGTAGGTTTATTCTTAGTTGCTATACCGTAATTTCTTTATTGTATAGAGTAGGTTTGTTCTTAATCCTACTAGTTACTGCCATCATTCGCTATCTGAAAAAAACTCAGATGTAGTCGACCGGACCAAAACACTCGACTCTAATGGGCCAGGTTTTTAGCGGGCCACAATTGGGCCGGCCTACGTCTTTCTTGGGCCCGAATGATTGGGGCCTTCACACATTGCGCCAGGCCCAAACTTACACCGGCCTATATTTTAGTTGGGCCTTTTGTCGACCCAGCGCTTAGTTTGGCCCAGGTAGCATTGGGCCATTAACAGGCTGAATATTGTACTGGCCTATTACGGCCGAGATGAAACCACGGGCCTTTAGCAGGCCAAAATGCATGTTGGGCCTCAATTTTCACTAGTCGTCGACGGGCCTTCAGCAGGCCGAAATGTAGACCGGGCAGTTTTGGGCCCAGTTAGCTTACGGGCCGTTACCAGGCCGAAACATATCTTGGGCCTTAGCTGGCCCACTGATATCATGGGCCTTTAAGAGGCCGAAAGCTTAGCATAGGCATCAACGGGCCGAATTACGCGACAGGCCTTTAACAGGCCCAAAGTCATGTTGGGTTTAATTGTTGCCACCTTTAGCACGGGCCGTTAGTGGGCCCGATGCCCTGTCGGACCATATATGGCCCATGGGCAGCACGGGCCATTTCCAGGCCGAAAGTCACACCGGGCTGAAATGGGCCCATGTCTACATCAGGCCTCTAATAGGCCGAAAGTCACTGGGCTGTAGTTGGGCCCAAATATTCGGCGAACAATTAACGGGCCAGATCTGGCTTCGGGCCGCAAATGGGCCCAAATATTGGGCGAACAATTAACGGGCCAGATCTGGCTTTGGGCCGTAAATGGGCCCAAATATTGGGCAAATAATTAACGGGCCAGATCTGGCTTCAGGTCATAAATGGGCCTTTATTAAGCAGGCCGTTATTGGGCTGGCCCACTAGTACCTGATTAAGTTCTACGGGCCTTTGACTGGGCCGGCCTTTTTAACCTATATGGGCCTCTGTTGGGCCCAGCCATGTGTCGACGTATCATAGGCATGTCTCCTTTAATGGATGGGCGACATCTGGCCCACTGACAAGCTGACAGGTGTTCCCTTCAGCCAATAAGAATTTTAGACATGGAAATTTCCCATTGGTCAGGGCTGTTAACGGGTTATCAGATACAAAATCCGACCCGATAGCTTAACGATGTTCTGTTACGATGGATGCCACGTGTCGGTCACCCTTGACGAAAGCACTTCTGTGACGCGCGATTTATCGTCATGGAAGTGGACACTTCCGTGATGATAATTTTGGTAATGTCATGGAACACTTCTATGACAGCACATGTATGACTATCTTGATTCTGTCATAAAATCGTCATGGATGTACATGCATGACAAAAAACGCGACCTACTGTGACAAACATGTATCATCATGGAAGTGTATTTTTTTGTAGTGTGGGAAAGCTATAGCATGAATCTAGGACTTGGTTCTAAGAGAAAACGGGGGAAAGTAGTAGATACTAGCTACCCAACCGGTCTCTTGGTTCAAAAGACAAAGAAAGCATGGTGGATGGTGAAGGGTGGGGGGAAGTGGACCTATCTCTTGGTTGAAAAAGGAAAGAAATTGATGAGTGTTGGGGGACAACGCAAATGAGAATGAGCAGGTCTAGATTTCCTGTGCTCACATAGGAAAATGTCGCCGAGGAGATAAAAAATGGGACAAATGCAGACATGATGCCTGAGTGTTTGCCGCTCTCGGCAACCACATCTGCCTCACCACTTTATGCCCCTACTGTCCCTACACCCATATCGCTACCGTTCATATAAAATCACAAGAAGCATTAAGCAATGCCACCTAATGTCACTATAAGTAATGGTCTAGTGCCATCGATAAATTGAAGCAATGCCACCACCATTTTATGAAGTGCTTCTGTCCTGCTTTATTTCCAATGAATTGTGTTTTTGCAGTTACACTTAAATCTCACACCGCTAACATTGCTTCATCCCAGTGGAACTACACAAATTTGATTGCACATTTACTGACCATGTGCTACTCTCATGACAGTAATACTAATGGTGTTGTTCTGCATGTTAATCTAGTGGTAGTGTTGATGTTATGTGATGCTACTTACTTAAGGACACTTTCATACTATCAATCTAGTGCTAATTATAACACAATAGATGCTGCTGTTAATCATATGCCACTGCAAAATATATGTCACTGTTTAAATAACTGTATTTCGTATTTGCGCAAATAGGGATGTCTGTCTCCATATCATTTCGGGATGTTTGTCGCCGTATCGTTTCTATCCGCGCAATCAAAAGCACACACCTCATTTTTAGTAGAACTGCGCAAAATGAGATGGCTATCCCTCATTGTCGTCGTCTAACCACCCGTCTTCCAGGTATTCCTACATTGGTAGTTACTAGGTAGAATGACCAATGCAATATAAAAGAAGTAGATTCGTACGTTTTACTTCTTGATTGCAGTGTAGGGACGAGTGAAAACAACTGCATCCTAGTCCGAAATGCACTTTCTACCAGTTCATCCATGGACCGAGGACTAGCTCGCATGGCTGCACGGCGGTTTTTTGGACAGGTGCGCGGACAAGAGGCATTGTGGTCTGCTTATTTCAGGAAATAGCGGTGCTTAAATTTATTGGAATGCACAAGACTTTCAGCTGGTCAGTACACTACATGGTTCATTTCAGCATTCCAGCTGAGAACACAATTATAATTGGTTATTCTGGAATGAGAGAACCTAACCATGTATGGTGGCAACAAGAAAAAACCAGAGTGAACTCCAGGAAATTTAAGCCTGCCAGGAGGCCCTTTGCTCAGAGAAGCCTTGCTTGTTTTTTCCTGATTTGTAAAACTTCTCACAACTTTGTCTTTTACTGTGAACTAGTAAATGTTTGTTATGTTCTATGAATCATTGAGATGTATAAAATTGCTTAACTTATGCTTTTCAAGTTTTTTATGAAGCCGAGTTTAATGCGAGTGTTCCACATGAACGCTGGACTAGCGTGTGAACGTTTGGAATTTACATTGTGGCTCAGTTAACTGCATGAACCACTGCAACAAGATACATAGTTTCCTATATGTCACACAACAGATTGTTGATTGTTAGCTAGTCGATAGCCTAGTGTTGAAGCGAGCTGAGCCAATGTGTCGTGTTTTGCACAACTGCTTAAAAGTGGGGTAGCACCAACAGTGTTTACAAGTACTTATGTATACGTCGGCGCACAGTTCTCGAACGAGTACTCTATTTCATCAAAATGCACATTGCTTGTATGATAAACCGTGACAACTTATGTCTTACCATGCCATATTCACGAAAAAACTAGTGAGGACGCATCTGTTTCGGCAACAATTATGATGGTTCTCACATGATTCACGGGCACACAAAAGTAGCAGCAGTTCCCATAGACGGATTCAAACAGAGTACTAGACCCAGAGGGCTCGATAACAGGCAAGGTTCGGATAATTAGACAGAATCCAAACTACTATTAAACAGTAGCTGGGGCAACTATTTCACGCCTCGATCTAATTTGGGCTGGACACAAGACGGATCTTGCCATGAACATCATCGAGGACGTCCGGCAGCAGCTCAATCCCGTGAACCTTCATGAAGACAACCTTGTGGCCTTGACACTCATAAACTTGTTTGTGGAGGCATGCCACGTCATCTTCCTGCGTAAGCTTGACAAGAACAGTATGCCTCACAAACGATGGAGTAGCTTTGAACTTCTTGTGCTTCAGTACTCCCTGGACAACACGCCTGACAACAGTGAGGCTGGAATGCAACTCTTCATTGGTATAAACACAAATGGCTTCCGGGATCCAACAGCCTAAAAACTCTGTTTTCCCAGTGCGTATATTCAGGTCATCCGCCTCATAGTGAGTGACATGTACAACCACACAATCCTTGTCTGCATCAGGGCTCTAATTGAAACAGAAACAAATTATGAATTACTTTCCAATATAAGAAGCACAAGTTATTTAAACCACTATGTATAGCATGGCATCGAAGCTAATAAAATTTTGCATTATTCATCACCACATACTTAGATGAAAAACCACAATCGAGATCGGCAAAGAAGAAAATCACCTTG
>NC_041380.1:247311363-247342712 GCF_002162155.2 Triticum dicoccoides | reverse complement strand
AACAAGGCGTTGACCATTCTATAGTGGCCGTGAGCGTATCTGGGGTCAGCTCGGTGGCTGCCTCCATCTTCTTGGAGCTCTCTGTCTCGTGGGGATCAGCCTCCCACGTCTGCTCCAATATCGGTAGATCTTTTCCTGGTTCTCCTTGGTCCATCATGAAACTGACGAATACTAGGAGACCACTGAAAGGAAAACACAATCGCAATGACAATGAAACAAAAAAGAGAGTGAGGATTGGTTACTGCTTTGCAAAAGTTCTTTTTTTTTCTCTGAACCAAAATATACCAACATCACGGATCCGCTTACCTTCCCTTTGTTGGGAGAGAAGAATAGTAGCAGATGCAAGTGTTGCCTTTCTTGAAGACAGTGAGGGAGAAGGGGATTCGGCGAAGAGTGAAATGATGGTTGCTTCGTCCATCAAAGTTAGACTGCGAGGAGGTGGGGTTTTGTGATACGATGGCTCGTTACTGCCGCGCTACGATCGGTGTGACTCTCCGCCTGCATACTGCCTTCTAATTTGGTGGATGGCATTTGGGCCTGCGCGCTGCATGGCTCGCATGTCGGTGAACAAAAGTATAACGGCATTCAGTAGAGGGAGACGTTTCGATGACCTAGGAGGAGCCAGAAGCGGTATTGTATCCACTGTACTAGTAGTAATTGTTTTTCTAGGTAGCTATAGAGTGTCTCCACTGTACTAGTAGTAATTGTTTCTCTGGGCGCAAGACAAAACAACCCATCCACCCTAGTAAATAGTAAAATCAATTCAAAATTCCATATATTTACTAAATGAGAGGCGCTACCCACACCCATCACACCGCCCGAAAAAAATCTGGGTGTTCTTCTTCCTCCTCACTCCCACCCAGCTCACGTCAGCTTGCTCCACTCGTACCCCCAAATTTCTCACCTCACTCCTACAGAAAACCCCAGCTCCCCTTCTTCTTCACTCGCACTACAACTAGGCTCATCATTCATTACTTTGCTCAAATCCGTGAGCGCGACGCGACGCCCTCGAGGAAAATGGAGTCGACTGACCCCAGCGCCAAGAAGATGAGGCTCCCGCCAGCGGCGACACATGTTCTAGATCCCACACCCGGCAGCGTGAGGAGAAGCGGCAACCCCACGCCCAACAGATCCCAGGAACCCGTAGAATCTCGGGTGGACCGCATCAGCGATCTCCAGGACGCCGTCCTTGGGGCGATCATCTCGCTTCTCCCCACCAAGGATTGCTGCCGCACCCAAGTCCTCTCAATTCGGTGGCGCGCTCTATGGCGCGCTGTGCCCCTTAATCTCAACTGTCGTCAGCTATCTCTCTTCAATGATTTTGAAATCCCCACAACCATCATCTCCTCCCACCAGGGCTCCGTTCAAAGCCTCTGCATCCCGTCATGCTACCTGAGCAAGCAAACCATGCGATGCACGGTGGACGCTTGGCTGAAATCCCCTGAATTCACAGAACTACAGCTGCTTGAGTTCTACTATTCCGTTGGAAATCACCTACCAGATACCGAACGCCATCTACCAATGCCCTCAGCACCGATGTCCATCTTGCGGTTTTCCTCCTCTCTCCACACCGCCACCTTTGCGCTATGAGACCTACCAGAAAATCTGGTACTAAACCTTTGACTCCCATTTCTCAAGAAACTTTCACTTGTGTGGGTTCGTATATCAGAGGCCTCATTGCACAACATCATCCACTCAAGTTGTCCTACCCTGGAGTGCTTGGTGCTTGTTTTCACAGTTAGAATCGGTTGTCTCAAAATAAAGTCGCCTAACCTTGTAAGAATTGAAATTTCTTTTGACGGAAGGTAGCTCATCATCCAAGATGCCCCTTCACTTCAAAGGTTGATCCTTGATTCTAGTTATTCACTGTTGCAAATAACCGTCCTCTCTGCGCCTAAACTGGAGACCTTGGGTGTAATACATGATCTCTATGCTCATTTCAATATGGTGTTTGGCTCCATAGTTCTTTAGGTACTTTATATTATCATCTACACTTTTAACCATAAGCTGCATTTTAAATTTATGTGTATAAGTTATATGTCATCTTGGAGTACACATTTTGTACTAATATTATGTTCTATGCTCAATGAAGAGTTTCTCCATGGATGGCCTATCAATCGTGCTGGATTCTGTCAAGATCTTATATATCCAAATGAATAGTTTTGATCTAAACAAGATTATTGGCTTGCTGCAATGCTTTCCATGTCTGGAGAAGTTGTATATAAAGGTGATAATTTCACGCATATTGGAAGCCCGCATATAGTGTACTAGAATTAACCGTTCAGCTATTGCTCTTTCGACACTCTTTTTTTAGACCTTAACTGTTTTCAATCTTCATGTGTATTTAGGCAAAAGGACGGGGTAAGAGAGTTATAACCAATCGGTGGATTTGTAAGCATCGGGATTTTCTCACTTCTCATGAGATTCGATTGAAGACAGTAACGCTAGAACGATATGTAGCCAACCGTGCAAACACTAGATTTGTCACATTCTTCCTGCTCAATGCGAGGTTACTATTGTCCATCAGGCTTAAGTTTATCAGCAGCATGGTTTTGACGGATGGGTATGTGGAAGAGCAAAAAAAGGAGTTTCAGGTGGGCAAAAGAGCTTCTGAACATGCCAGGCTTCTATTTACAACATATTGTGGTCATAATCTAGTAAATTTTACGACCCGGGATGTTCATTCTATGGACCCGACCGATCCATTTGACTGTGACTGCCGAAAATAGTGCTGGAGTTAGATGTTGTTGCCCTTTTCAACCTGGGTTTTTTTGTAAACCTGATGAACAATTAACCCTCATGCTTTTGTATAGTTTGTAAGCTGGAGTTAGATGTTCTTGCCCTTTTCAACTCGGTTGTGACTGTCATATTTTCTTTGAAGCAAGGCAAATGGCTTGCTAGTTGTTTAATTTAGAGTGAAATATTGTAACAACTAATGAATCCCAACCAAGGGAAATAACATCACTCTCGCTGGCTACTTGAGCTCACTGTGCATTACAGAAGCCAAGTGATTAGCCCCCACCAGCACCCACAAACTTATTTCGAACTAGCACATCAAATGGGCTATAAATTTTCATAGGAAAGGCTCCATGACCGTGACAGATTTGGATTCTGACATTTGGGACCCGCGAGGAAATAGCCTATCCAAGGTGGTGTCGACTTACTAGCCAGTCAACAAACGATTCTGCCTACCAGCCATTGGATTGACATCCAACATCTGTCGTGTATCTTCTATCTCTTGTCTTCTTCTTCCTCCAGCCACCCAAACCAAACCACCCCGTCGGCTCCACCGGCTCCCGCCTCCCATGGATGGCCGCGCCTCTGCCGCCCTATCAAACGTACCCTCCAACATTGGCCAGTCCCTCCATCTATTCCCCCACACGTCCTGTTATTCTCCGGCGATGTCAGCCCCAACACTCACCCGCACACGAACCAGTCAACCCTCGTACTCCCCTCCGCCTACGACTGGACCAGCGCACCTTCCACGGCTCCTGTTCGTTCCGTCCGAGGCCTTGCCGTCGTCCGAGGCCCGCCCTCTTGTTGCGTCAATATCGTCAACAATCGAGAGGAACAAGGAGATGCCTGTACATGGAGAGGATGATGGTAGGGACCCACCAGCGTCATGGCAGTAAGCAAGCAAGTGCCTCTATATTACAAGCCCAAAAATATGGTTCCTCCTAATGGTTGGACATCTGGGGCTCACGCCATTGTCAACATAGTCAATAAACGATAGAATTACACTACGAGCGGATGACACCAGGGACCCAGCAGGCCGCGCAACTGTTATTTATACTAGTTTTAGCGACGGATCAGGGTAAGAACGGGGCTGTGCAGGGGCTGTGGCCCGTCTAGCCAGGGTTTTATTTATGTTTACTACATCATGAGCCCAGTTGTGTTTTTTTCTTGCTGAAAATGGCTAGCCCAGTTCTATTTTTTTAAGAAATACCCAAACGAGGCCTACTTGCTTTATCAGCTCTGCTGGGCTGCAAATCTTTCAAGACGAGGAGAGTTTCATTCGGTTTCCCCAGAAATGGGATGTACATTTTTTAAACACATCAAACCGGGAATTAGTTTCAATTTTTTTTCATTACAAGCTTTTAAATTCCATTGATTTTTATGTGTGGACAATTATTTCGATTTTATATTTATATAAATTATTTTTTCAAAATAGTTTGAATGTGAATCGATATTTGGGGAATAAAAATAGCTGACCGCACCGAAATATGCAAACTTCAGTATACTTTTTAACCGTGGCCACAATATGGGGTGTAATGCTAACAAAAAGAAGATGGGCTCCAAAAAAATTCTTAGGAATTAGCAAATGGGTTGTATATTAATAGAAATAATGCACACAAGAGCAGTGATTGTTGGATGTCCATCCAAAGGCTGTCGTGCTTCTTCAATCTCGGCTCTTCCTGCTCCAGCCGCTCAAACAAGCGCCGGCGGGACTGCCTGCACCCTCCTCCCGCGGCCGGCTTTGCTGCCGCGCAGGCCTCACCGCCCCACCGTACTCCCATCGCTGGCCTAGCCATCCCTCTACTCACCCACACCTGCTGTTATTCTCCGGGAACGGCAGATGAACCAGTAAACCCTTGTACTCCTCCGCGTGGGAAACAACTGTCGAGTCTTCCCTGGCTCTGTGTCGTTCCCTTCCTAGGCCTCGCTGTCATCCACCGCCCTGGTGCTCTCGGCGCAGCCTGGTCAACGTGGTCAATGAATGACATCCATCAGAAGTGGATTGTACGTGGAGAGGATAACAGCTGGGTCCATGGCGCATGCAAGGAAATGCCTCCTTATTACGTGCAAAATAATGATTCCTCCACCTGACAGCCAGGACCCACGGGAAGGGCTTCTGTATTTCGCGAAAAATATGTTCCCCCCGCTGACAGGTCGGAGCCACCAGCTATATCTTCACACACAAGGAAGTGCCTCCTTATTACGCACAAAAAATGAATACCCCCTGCTAGCTGGGACCCACCATAGTGGGTGGCTGACTTGTGGGCCTACTAAGTTGACCGGGACGAAGGGCTTTGTGAACTTAGTCAATATAACGATTCTAGCTCTAGTGACCGTACGATGTCCATCCAACGACCATAGTGCTTCTTCAACCTCTGGTTTTCTTGCTCCAGCTACCCAAAGCAGCGCCGGTCATGCCGCCTGCTCCTGCCTCCCGTGGCCGTCTGTGCTGCCGCGGAGGCCTCATCGCCCCCATACTACTCCCACCGCTGGCCAGGCCATCCCTCCAATCACCCACAACCCCTGTTATTCCGCGGCGACGGCAGCCTCACACCGCAGTCAAACCAGTGAACCCTCGTACTCCTCTCCGCGTGGGCATCCACTGCCGCATCTTCCCCGGCTCCGCGTCGTCCCCTTCCTAGGCCTCATCATCATCCACCGCCTTGGTGCTCTCTATGCGGCGTGGTCAATGTGGTCAACGACCGACTTCCATCGAAAGAGTACTATACATGGAGAGGCTGACAGTTGGGTCCACGGCCACAACCTAGTTTTTTTGTGATTTGCCAAGTAAGTCACTTTGTCAGGCCTGTTGGGCTGCAAATCTTTCAAGACGAGGAGAGCTTCATTCGGCTGGCCGAGAGAATGGCCTATCAGTAATGAGAAATGGGTTGTACATTTTTAAAACACATCAAACCAACAATTAGTTTCAAATTTCTTTTTTTCATTTCGAGATTTTAAATTGCACTGATTTTTATGCGTGGACAATTTGTTGGATTTTATATTGATATACATTTATTTTTAAAAACAGTTTGAATGTGACTCAAAATTTCAGGATTAAAAACAGTTCGGACCGCACCAAAATATGCAAAATTTCGTATAAATTTTTAAGCGTGGCCACAATATGGGCTGTAATGCTAACAAAAAGAATATGGGCTCCAAAAAAACCTTAAGAATTAGCAAATGGGCTGTAAATTATTAGAAATAATGGCAGATGGGCTGTATGCTATTTTCCACATATTTAAGGCTTTGCTAAAAAAAGGTTGACGCACAAGCAATGACTGTTGGATGTCCATCCAACGACCGTCATGCTTCTTCAATCTCTGCTCTTCCTGCTCCAGCCACTCAAACAAGCGCCGGCGGGACTGCCTGCTCCCTCCTCCCCACGGTCGGCTGTGCTACCGAGCAGGCCTCACCGCCCCACCGTACTCCCATCGCTGGCCTAGTCATCCCTCTACTTACCCACACCTGTTGTTATTCTCCAGCGACGGCAGACGAACCAGTAAACCTCATACACTCGTACTCCCCTCCGCGTGGGAAACAACTGCCGAGTCTTCCCTGGCTCCATGTCGTTCCCTTCCTAGGCCGTGTCGTCGTCCACCGCCCTGGTGCTCTCGGTGCGGCTTGGTCAACATGGTCAACAGCCGGCATGCATCTGAAGTGGACTGTACATGGAGAGGCTGACAGCTGGGTCCACAGCCGCACGCAAGGAAATTCCTCCTTATTACGCGCAAAATAATGATTCCTCCACCTGACATCTGGGACCCACCGAAAGGGCCTCTGTATTTCACGAAAAAACGTTACCTCCGCTGACAGCTCGGGCCCATGATCTATATCTTCGCATGCAAGGAAATGCCTCCTTATTACGCACAAAAAATGAATAGTCCCCCTGCTAGCTGGGACCCCGTATAGTGGTAGGCTGACATGTGGGCCTACTAAGTTGACGGGGACGGAGGACTTTGTCAACTTAGTCAATATGCATGATTCTAGCTCCAGTGACCATACGATGTCCATCCAACGGCCGTTGTGCTTCTTCAACCTCTGGTCTTCTTGCTCCAGCTGCCCAAACCAGCGCCGGTAATGCCTCGTGCTCCTGCCTCTATGGCCGGCTGCGATGCGGCGGAGGCCTCACCGCCCCCTACAACGCCCACCGCTGGCCAGGCCATCCCTCTACTCACGCACACTCCCTGTTATCATGCGGCGACGACAGCCTCACACCGCAGCGAACCAATGAACCCTCATACTCCTCTACGCGTGGGCATCCACTGCCGCGTCTTCCCCGGCTCCGCTCGTCCCCTTCCTAGGCCTCGTCGTCGTCCACCGCCCTAGTGCTCTCGCTGCGGCATGGTCAATGTGGTCAAGGAACGGCTTCCATCGGACGTGGACTGTACGTGGAGAGGCTGACAGCTGGGTCCACGGCCACAGCAAGGAAGTGTCTCCTTATTACGCGGAAACTAATTATTCCTGCACCTAACCCACCTGACGGGCCACCGTATTTCGCGAAAAGAATGTTTCCCCCTGACTGCTGGGACCCACCAGCTACATATTCGCACGCAAAGAAGTGCGTCCATGCAAAAAAAATATGATTCACCCCCCTGACTGCTGTGACCCACCAGCTATATCTTCGCGCGCAAGGAAGTGCCTGACAGTCGGGACCCACCTGGGCGAAGCGTACGTAGCATTGTCATTCTGGTCGCAGTGGCCGTCGTCCCAGCTGGGTGCACGTTTCGTAGTAGAGGCGCGCACGTGTCGTAGTAGAGGCGTGCATGTAGCATGTACACGTACGTACATCAGCCAATGTGCAAGAAAGAAAATACGGCCACGTACGTACATACGGGCGGGGTCTCAAACGCCTACTCGCACATACGTACGGCCAGGGCTTGTGTACATGGCTGGGTCACAGTGGAGAAACTGCATCATCGTCGTGTTCATGGGGAGCCAACCGGCTGGGTAGAATGGAATGCGTCGTCGTGTTCATCACGAGGGCTGGGGTGGAACAACCGATGGAAACGAGGCCTAGCGTACCACAAAACGGAGGGCACGGCCTTGTGTTCGACCAGCCACGGCCGAAACGGGATCCTGTTCATTGGGAGGGGTCTGGCATACCGCAAAACGAAGGAAACGGACTTCCTACGGTCAAAACAGGGGTCCTGTTCATCGGGAGGGGTGTGGCGTCCTGCAAAACGGAGGAAACAGACTTGTGTTGGAGCGCTACTGTCGAAATGGGGGTCCTGTTCATCGGGAGGGGTGTGGCGTACCGCAGAACGGGACTCCACTGGACACTGTTCATCTCCACGTCGACCCCCTCCAGCCTCCACAGGCTACTGTTCATCCACTGTCGACCTCCTCCAACCTCCACCTGCGACTGTTCATCCACGGGCTCCTGTTCATCCAGCCTCCACCGCGCGCTACTCCACTGGCTACTGTTCAACCAGCCCTCTCCACGGGCTCCTGTTCAACCACCCCTCCACGGGCTACTGTTCATCCAGCCCTCCACCTTATACTGTTCATCTAGCCCTCCATGCGGTGGTCCTGTTCATCCAGCCCTCCACGGGGTCCTATTCATCCAGCCCCAATCGGCTTGATCGATCAGGGTCCTGTTCATCCAGAGGCAACACCACGGGGTCCTGTTCATCCACCCCCACCGGGAACTGTTCATCCAACCCCACCCCCTAGCAATGCTCACTGTTCATCTAGAGGCAGCATCGATCGGCTTCAGTTAGCAGCAGTAGCGAAGGAATCGCTCAATTGGGTTCAGTTAACAGCCATCGATCGATCGCTCGGATTCAGTAACACGTAGCCTGTAGTGCAGTCGCTCGGGTTTAGTAGGCGAATGCCTCGCTCAGGTTCAGTTAGAGCCCAACGCCTCGCACCCACGCGCGTGTGTGTACGAGAGAAACGCGCAAACCTCCATGCGTCGCTCAGCCCTAACCACCCACCGTAACCGGGGAACACCCCGATATTTTCCTTGCCCTCGCTTATACCATGGTTTTTTCTGTCATGGACGGCCCAAAGAATGTCATCCAACTGCGTCTCCGAGCCGCCTAGGACAAAAAGCCCATTTTCTGTCATGAATTTTTGTCATAGAAGTAGGATCCCACCACATCTATGATGATACCGGGTTTTGTCACAATTATCGTCATAGAAGTGTCATAAGTATGACATAATTTTTTTCGTTCGGCCCAAAATGTCACGGATGTGTCTTTTTTTGTAGTGCCAATTGCTGAACTCAATAGAACTATGGTCACACATGTCTCCAGGCGTCGAACGGGGACCATTAAGTACCAGTTCAGTATTAAGCCAGAAGAGCACGACAACCTCTCAAGGCTCTGTTGGCGTTCTGGGAATGGGGGTATACAGACTTGCCTGCCTACGACCCATGACGTGGCTCCATTAACGGCCTGGTATGGCCCACCTTCAGCATCAACAACACAAGACCCTCGCGAGGGGCCAAGCCTCGCGAGGCGGATCCTGTCAAGACCTCCAGAAGGAGCTGCCTCCTTAGGTTGGCTCCTGAGGAGCGGACATCTCTATGCAAGCCCTCACCTCATGAGGCTCGGATGACGCAAGCCGTGACGACCAAGGCCAGGCGGGCGCCAGTGGGCACAATACATCAGTTTCCTCTTTGGTGCTAAGGAGGCAAGTGCAGGCATGAAGTCCCGAGGAATCAGCCAAAGGTTTCCATATCCATGCGACAAGACCAAGACCGCCAGGACGGCAGGACGGAGGTCACCGCCGAGCCCACCACGGCGTCACGACCAAAAGCTTGGAAGCCGAAGACCACCTTTCATCGGGATAAGATGTACTAGTTGTCTCCCTTCGACTTTGGCCGTTGTGGAATCCCTTCTCGCCTCCATTTTGGGGGAAGAGGACCAAGGCCACTATAAATATAGCCTAGCCACCACAATAGACGGGGAAGGATCATTCAAACCATCCTCTCCCTCACCAGCACAAGAACACACCTCCTGAGGTTGTTCTTCCAATGTACTAGTTCATCCTCAGCCCACATCGAGGCTAATCTGCCACAAAGCAGGAGTAGGGTTTTACACCGCAAGGTGGCCCGAACCTGGTAAACTACCTTGTCCCATTTCCTTCCTATTCATCGAGCTAGGCCGTGAGATCGACGAGTAGGCAGACTGGGGAGGTCGAGTTCTTAGCACCCACCCTAGAGTTCAAATCTATCCAAGGTCAGCGGATCCCGGAAATCGACATTTGGTGCGCCAAGTAGGGGTGCGTTGGAGCCTCTCTTCCCCCAGTCGATTCACCACCGCCCCGCCGTTCTCATGGTTGACGCTCCACGAGCTCACGCTGAGCATTGGGCCGCTCGGCCTTCCCGGCCAGCGCCTTCCGCCCAGAGTCATTTTCCGCGGGCGGCGCAGACCGCCATCACCCACTCTCATGCCACGCCGTAACCGCGCCACCATGCGATCTTCGAGCTATGCCGCGGCAACAACGCTGCGCACCCATCGGGAGCAGGCAAACACTAGAGCCACGCTCATCTTGGCACGGGAGCTGCTATGATGCAGGTTGGCGGAAGGCAGCCACAATGCCCTGCTGGAGCGGGACGCCGAGCTGCTCCACGCTTCCTGTAGGGGTGCAACACCTTTCTGCACCCTGCCTACGTCGCATGCGGTGTCGGGGGCACGTGCCGGCCCCCGCTACGCCCGTGTGCCCCTCCTCAAAGGATCCGGAGGACTTTGCGGCACCAACTCGGCCCGCAACACCGCTCATCCTACCCAAGGTACGCTATCTTCGGGTGTGGCGAGCTCGGGCGGTCCCTCCTGGGGTTGTGCCAAAATGCCAGCCCACGGTCGTCGTGACCTGGCACCGAGCCTAGCTGATAGAGGCAAAGGTGTCCCGTCTTTCGATGAGATGGTGGCTATCGTTTTGGAGGAAGTTGACTTTGAAGATCCGACTACGAACGTGCGAGGACGTCGCACCTTAGCAATCGCTAAACCAACCCCGAGAGGTTACTGACCATGCCAGAGCACAATCAACCTGACCACGAAGATCTGTTTCCTGCAGGCAAACGAAGAACAAGCAAGAAACTAAGATTGCAATCTGGATATTGCGAATATAAGAGGAAAGCTTTATTGATCAAGGTGGGGTTCTGTGACGTCTTGGTCTGGTCGTTGAACACGAACGAAGTACGCGAAGTTGCAGCTATGGCGAACTTTTAATCTAAACAAAACCCAAAGTCTAAACGATGCCCTAAGGGCTATATATATGGAGGAGAGAGGGGGAATTTCGTCGCCCTTGGAGGAGGGGTCCGAAACCAACCCTAACTCTTGTTTCCCCACACATACGGACTCTAAAAACTGCCTATAATCAAGTATTTGGAAATTACATGGGCCTGGCCCAAAAATAAGGTGACGCAGCACCTAGAATAGCCTCTAGATGAAATTTATGAAGTGGAATCTTGTATATTTCGTCCAAGGCTTCATGCACTCATTATGGTGGCTTCAAAGTCCTGGAATCATCACTTGTAACTCTGTTCTTGTTCCCCTTGCGCATGCAATGATCTCCATGCTTGAACTTGCTCCAAGGATCATCTTTCTTGTCCAAGCTAGTCCCTTCATTTGTAAGCAAAACAACTGCATCCAATTTAGGCAACATCATATTCTCATGAACATTAGAATCGTTACCAAGAAACAAAAGTACCCTATAATTCAATTGGCATGCGCGAGCTCTAGTAATTGGTCCAGTATGTATAGCAGCAGGGGTTGTGGGTGTAACAATGGTATTAATGTCCTCATCATTGGCGACCAACATCGCGGGATGGCCAGGCAATGGCTCCGGCGGGGCGACTTTAGGCGCCTCTGTACCTCCCCTGACGTGCTTGTTGTACGCGCCAAGAGGAAGCCACTGCCCGTTCCCCTCACCAGCCTGGGCATTGAGGCCACGCAAATCCGAGGCTCTTCACGAGCCGCCCAGAGCTCCACCGACACCTCGACAATAGCCATTGGGTACAGCCATTATCTCAGGAGCACGATTATGCTAACCATGGACCGCAGGTGAACCAAGCCACGGCAACGGCCATGGACCTCGGGATGATGGCCCCGCTGCAGGAGGACGGGACGCACTGGGGGCTACGCAGCGGGAGCCTGGCGCTAGGGCCTCCCCCGCGCCACATGGAGCAAGGTGCCGCACGAAGGTAGGTCCCCTGCTAGGGAAGGTGCCAGCGAGCCCTTCCCCGGCAGAGGACCTGCGGTCGCCAGGGGCACCGCCAGTGTCCACCTTACCCCTTGGCCTCGTCCTGGTTTCCAGACACCCCAACGGTGGTCGGGGGAGGCGGAGGGCGGGGCCCTCATCAGACGCAATGGATGCACGTGAAGATCTCCGCTCGTGACACTCTCACGTAATTATGAGTTCGGCTGTACACGCGCTAGAGTCTCCTGAGAGCCGCCCTCGGGCCTCATGGCGGCTCCCACCCATGTCCGACTGGAAGCACCAAGCTCCGCACTGGCCGTCGACACTGTCCCCCAATGACTATGCCCACGCCCAGTGGAAGCACTTAGCTCCGCGCTGCTGAGAAGACTAGCTAGGTGCCGGACGTGGCCGTTTGCTTTGGCCCTCTTTCTGTAACCCAATTTGCCGCCTTTTGGAAAGAGATTTGGAGTTTCCTGTGCTTATCAAAAGAAAATCAGGGGGAGTTTTTCTTGGTTCGTGGTGATTTCTCACCTTTTGGTTTGTTTTTAAGAGTAAGGCCGAGCCTGCTACCCCCCCCCCCCATGAGCGGCCCGTGAGCGGGGGCTGGGCGTGGTATGCGCGCGTCGAGCACGCTCGGGCTAGCCCAGGCGGCGTTGAGGCCCCCTCGGGGTCAGGACTGCAACTGCGCAGGACCGCCGCACGCACACCTTGCCGTAATCCAGCAATCGGCACCTCGCGAGGCCCTCTCGAGTGGGCCAGTAGGCTCCTCAGGATGCCTAAACCCTCACGAGCCCCTGAGGAGCCCGCCTCGGGAGAAGGGTGCTCCCGCGACAACAGGGCCCGCTCCAGACCTACGGAACCAAAATATAAGTTGCAACAACTACTTCGCTCGGAAGCCTCCAAGCTCACGACAACACGTTCCAAATTCGATCTCAAAAGCATATCATCGTTCATACATTATAAAGTGCCCTCCTTCAAAATTCTTTCATGCCCCGTAGGGCCGTATCCGAAGGTTTTTTGCATACAGGTTAGAGCAGAGAGGGAAATGCAGGCCTAGCCGGATGTGCTGCCACCGGCGGCATCCTCATTGTCATCATCCGCACCACCTACGCTGCCACCGGCGTCATCCTCATCATCATCGTCCACACCGCCTCCGTTGGCCGCAATCACGACTGCATCATCCTCAAGAGTGAACTCCGCGACCAGATCGTCCACTTGGCCATCCACCCAGTCCGCCAGATTGTCCTGGATGACTTGGGGCACGGGGGCTATCGCGACGTTTAAGTCAAAATGGGGGTCAAGGCTGAGGAGGTGACTAAAGATGCGCAAGAATGCACCTTTCGTCGGGATAAGATGTACTAGTTGTCTCCCTTCGAATTTGTCCATTGTGGGAACCCTTCCCGCCTCCATTTTGGGGGAAGAGGGCCAAGGTCACTACAAATATAGCCTAGCCACCACCATAGACGGGGGCGGATCATTCAGACCATCCTCTCCCTCACCAGCACAAGAACCCACCTCCTGAGGTTGTTCTTCCACTGTACTAGTTCATCCTCAACCCACCTCGAGGCTAATCTACCACAAAGCAGGAGTAGGTTTTTAAACCGCAAGGTGGCCCGAACCTGGGTAAACTGCCTTGTCCCATTTCCTTCCTATTCATCGAGCTAGGCCATGAGATCAACGAGTAGGCAGACTAGGGAGGTTGAGTTCTTCGCACGCACCCCAGAGTTCAAATCTATCCAGGGTCAGCGGAGCCCGGAATCCAACAAGCTCCTTGTCAAGGCCCTATGTAAACCGTTCATCTATAACACCTTATATATATATTGCCTGTAACAGATGCTTTGGCAGTTCGAATTGTATGGATAGACGTCATGAGCTTCTTTGGAAATAATTACCATGTTTACGGTCCTCTTGAAGTCTTTTTATATTGCAGCTTTTTCCGCACTTCGACTCCACTATAAACCAGTTCGGCACAATTTTTCCTTAACGAAGAAATCGGGTAATAGACCGGGGGCTCGACCATAATACTCGCCCTATGCTTCAAGTCCGGCACTATCTTTTCTCTATGTGTTCGGCGTCTCGAATATTGCATTATATGCATCGGTTCTAAATTTTGTCTTAGGTCAATAGTTGGGTTGTCCGGCTCCTGTGCTTTCCTTATTACGTTCCGCATGTTGGCTAAGAAGGTAAAGGGAGAACCACTGCGATTGTACTTATCGCTAGCCTTGTTAAGTACCTCAGTGCAGAAAGCCGAGAATCGACAGTCATAATAAGCGAGAACTGGTCGGCGATCCGAGGACAAGTGTTAAACTAAAAATCAATAGCGATTACCCCGTGTTATACGAACAGTTTGTCTTTGCACAAAGCACCTGATAAAGGCATCTGCCTCGGACCTACAAACATCACAAAATACTGGGGGCTAGCCCCCGCAGTCAAGCTGATCCTATGGCTAAGTGAAGGTAATAAAGCCGCATAGTCTGATTGCCTTGTTCCCCTCAAGCACTACCACCTCCAGGCACCGAGACGTCGGCTAAGGGTCAAAGTGCGGAGGAGAAACACCCCTCATAGTATCTACATGGGGGCTGAAGCCGACGACTGGCAACTTTCAGACTCAAAAAGGTTGCACAGGAGTCAAAATAAAAAAATAGTATCAAGTATGATAAACCATATAGAGGGTCGCATTATAAAGAAAAAGGCCTAATTGTTATTCAATACATAATAGTTCACTCAAGGATTACATCTTTGGGACACTGGTCCTCTATCACCCGAGCACCATCCATGACAATGGGGAAATACTACCCGGGACGATGATGCTCCTTTCCAACAAGCGGGGGGACTAGTGGCCATATCAACTGGCTTGATCTTAGGCCAGTGCACCATGGTCTTCACGAAGGCCATCTAAGCTCCCTCTATGCATGTGGAGTGCTTCACAACATCAACCTGGGAGGATGCGTCGCGCAGCTTCTGCACTAGGCCGAAGTAACTACTCGGTATTGGCTCTATGGGTCGCAGCCGGACATAGAGGTCCTTCATGGCTGGCTCAGCCATTCGATGCAGCTCCATCAGCTGCTTCATCTGGTTGCTGAGAAGGGGAGGGTGTTCGGGTGCCTGGAACTACGCCCAGAATACCTTGTGTTCAGTATCACCCTCCCGAGCTGCATAATGTCTTGTCGCATCCACCGCACTCCTCGGGAGCTCTAGAAATGTGCCTAAGGAACGCCAGACTCGTGTGATCAATGCAAACCTGTGGCCGCCAAAGACACTCTATAGTAAGTATAGCTTACCATCAGCAATTCGCTTCACTTGATGGAGCTCTTCACGGGCACCCCGCGTCTCCGTCCTCACCTCCTAGACCTCCTGCTTCGCCTTGGACAGCTTGGAGGCCTCATCTTTATTCTTCTGCTCAAGGTCCTCACATTTAGTGATGGAATCCTTGAGCTCCTGCTGCACTTCGGCCACTCTGGCCTCGTGCTTCCAACTCATGGTTTTCACCATCTTGAGTTTGGCGACCGCTCGCTTGGCCGCGCCTCCTTGGCCTTCTTCAGTTCATCCCTGAGGCCCTCAACCTCCGCGGCGGTAGCTGCAAACATAATTAAGAACTTCTTGCCTAGGAATAATCCCGAACACTTTGATCAACAAAAGAGATCTAAAGTCTCAACCGGGCTAACCTTGCGCCACGTCAAACTACTTGTTGACGAGGTCGAGCTCCTCATCGGAGCTCTTGAGCTTCCGATTCAATTCATCCAGCGCCGCGGCATTAGCACCACCGCAAGAGATGAGGCCTGCAATAGCAAAATAACTCATATAGTTCAGACTCCTGATTTAATGATTTTTCGATCCTCTGCCAGGTTTTTCAATCCTGACAAAGTATCGGGGGCTGCTATACACAAGGGTTGTACAACTTTGTTCAAAAAATCCGCATTATGGAAGGAACATTACTGGCTTACCTTGAAGCCTACTAGGAGGCTACCAAAGGCTTCCTTCAGTCCGCTGTTAACGGACCGAATACTTGGCAACACCACGCCCATTAAGGCGCGGTGCTCTGCAATGATGGAGGAGTTGTTCAGGGCCTCCTCCGTTACTTCTGGCCACCTAGCCGCAACTTGATCGCCAGTGTTTGGTGCTGGCGGCGGGGCCCTAGCTCCTCATGCGGTGGAGGGCGGAATTGACGCCTCCGGGAACCTAGGGGCTCCGAAGCCGTCTTTCGGGAGGGCTCGGATTGACCGAGCTCCCCCTCTTTGTTCACCAAGAGGGATCCCTCCTCCTGGTCTTCGGTGACTGAGGTGTTAGCCTTGGCCGTAATCTCGTCACCACCACCTCCCGTGTCCGGGCTGAGAGGGGTCCTTCAGGACAACACCTCCCCGGTCTCCCCGACAACTAGGGGAGGCGCGGAATGTGATGCTGATGTCTACAACACAACTTATTCTTGTAGACTCGTGTTGGACATCCAAGCGCAGAGTTTTGTAGGACAGTAGCAATTTTTTCCATCAAGTGGATTAGCTAAGGTTTATCAATCCGTGGGAGGTGTAGGATGAACATGGTCTCTCTCAGACAACCCAATAACCAAATAATAAAAAGTCTCTTGTGTCCCCAACACACCAAATACAATGGT
Source organism: Triticum dicoccoides (assembly GCF_002162155.2). Lineage (NCBI taxonomy): Eukaryota > Viridiplantae > Streptophyta > Magnoliopsida > Poales > Poaceae > Triticum > Triticum dicoccoides. Next base: position 247,326,220 of record NC_041380.1, on the reverse strand, counting down.
AAATTGTATAAGTGCACAAGTCCGGTGAAGAGATGGTGATACAAGTGTAATATGGATAGTAGATATTGATTTTTGTAATAGTAGCAATGAAAAACAGCAAGGTAGCAAGTAACAAAAGTGAGCACAAACGGTATTGCAATGCTTGAAAATGAGGCCCAGAGTCCGTACTATCGCTAGTGCAATCTCTCAATAATGCTAATATAATTGGATCATATAACCATCCCTCAACATGCGATGAAGAATCACTCCAAAGTTCCTATCTAACGGAGAACTTAAGAAGAAACTGTTTGTAGGGTACGAAACCACCTCAAAGCTATTCTTTTCGATCAATCTATCCTAGAGTTCGTACTAAACTAACACCGAGTTGTTCTTTCCGATTGATCTAACCAAGAGTTCGTACTAAAATAACACTGTATGATACACATCAACCAACTCTAATGTCACCTAGATACACCAATGTCACCGCGAGTATTCATGAGTTGATTATACGATATGCATCAAACAATTTTCGATTCATAATACTCAATCCAACACAAAGAACCTCAAAGAGTGCCCGAATATTTCTACCGGAGAAACAAAGGTGAGAACGTGCATCAACCCCTATGCATAGATTACCCCAATGTCACCTTGGTAATCCGCGAGTTGAGTGCCAAAAGACATATCAAGTGAATCAATATGATACCCCATTGTCACCACATGTATTCATAGCAAGACATACATTAAGTGCTCTCAATTCCATAAAAGTATTCAATCCGATAAAACGAAATCTAAAAGGGAAAACTCAATTCATCATAACAAGACAGAGAAGGAGAAACATCATATGATCCAACTATATTAAAAAAGCCTGTGATACATCAAGATCATGCCAACTCAAGAACACCAGAGAAAGAGAGATTAAACACATAACTACTGGTATGAACCCTCAGCCTCAAGGGCTCCCTCCTAATCATGGTGGCTGCCGGGATGATGAAGTTGGCCACCATGATTATTTTCCCCTCCGGCTAGGTGCCGGAACGGGGTCTAGATTGGTTTTTCGTGGCTATAGAGGCTTACGGTGGTAGAACTACTGATCTAGTGTTATTTCTGGGGGTTTCTGTATTATAGGATTTTTTGGCGTTGGTTTCATCTGAAGATGGGCCTTGAGGTGACCACAACCCACCTGCACACGGGTTGGGCTCCAGGCGTGCCCTAGTGGGTTGTGCCCACCTCGTGGCTCTTCTGGCCCTCCCACAAGGCTTCTAGTGCCTCTTTTGTTCCAAAAAAATCATCAAAAAGTTTCAGCTCATTTGGAGAACTTTCATTTCTGCACAAAAAACAACACCACAGTAGTTCTGCGGAAAACAACGTCAGTCCGGGTTAGTTCTATCGTGTTCGGGGCTCCACAGACCCGACAAAGAGTCGAACTATGGGGTGCGTGCGAAGAACTCAATCTCCCCGGCCTACCAACTCGACACCCACATAGCCTAGCTCGATGAATGGGAAAGGAAAGATACACGACAGTTTAGCCAGGTTCAGGCCACCTTGCGGTGTAAGACCCTACTCCTGCTTTGTGGCGGATTAGCCTTACAGTGGGCTGAGGATGAACTAGTATAAGAGGAAGAACCGCCTCTGGCGGTCAGTTCTTGTGTTCATGTGAGCTAGCAAGGGTTCGGGTTTCTCCCCACTTCTCTAGTGTTGGCTAACCTATATTTATAGTGGCCTTGGTCCTCTTCCCCCAAAATGAAGGAGGGAACGGATCCCACAACGGCCAAGTTTGAAGGGAGACAAATAGTACCCCTTATCCTGACGATAGGTGGTCTTTGCCTGCAAAGCTTCTGGTCGTGACGTCGTGGTGGGCTCGGCAATGATCTCCATCCTGCCGTCCTGGCGGTCTTGGTCTTGTAGCACGAAAATGGAAACCTTTGGCTGATTCCTCGGGACTCCACGCCTGCACTTGCCTGCTTAGCACCATAGAGGAAACCTGCTATACTGCACCAGCTGGCACTCGCCTGGCCTTGGTCATCATGGCCTGCATCACCTTAACCTCACGAGGTGAGTGCCTGCATAGGAACCTCTGCTCCTCAGGAGCCGGCCTAGGGAGGCCGCTCCCTCTAGAGGTCTTGGCGTCGTCACCCTCACGAGGCATGGCCCCCCGTGAGGGTCTTGCTTTGTCGATACCGATGATGGGCCATACCAGGCCGTTGATGAAGCCACGCCGTGGACCGCAGGCGGGCAAGTCTGGGTACCCTGGTTCCCAGAATGCTGATAGTAGCCCCCGACCCCAAGGCGCACTTGAACTTGGCTTCGAGGCAAAGCCAAAGGGCAAGGGCAAGGGCGAAGCGCCGCAGGCCCCAATCGCCTGCGGACCTGGTCGACGCATGGCGCTTGATGGGACATGGGCGTCTCCACTTCCCCATGTAGCCTTGGCAACCATCCCGGGCTGACAAAAAGACTAGCACTCACCGCTGAGCCTTCATTGCCTTCCCTTCGTCTTGCTCCATATCCCCTTTCCTCCCTGCTGAGAGCGCCTCTAGATCTGTCGAACCTTTCCCTCGAGCTCCCCACCGATGGTAGCCGAGAAGACGAAGCCTGTTGCTCCTTCCACGCATTCATCCTCCTCGCTCGAGCCGGCCCTCAGTGTGTCCACCATCACCGAGGCGAAGCACCTCATCACCGTGCTACCACTGACGGCGAGTAATGACAATGAGGGGAGGGAGACAGAGCTTCGGGTCGGCTGCACCAAGAAGGACAACTTGGCGAGGACCTTCTACCCCATCTTTCTTCACGGCGTCTTCGCGGGGCTTATCCCTCCTTTCTCTAGTTTCTTCTTCGCCGTCCTCGACCATTACTAGATCCGCGCCCTACATCTCCATCCCAACTCCATCCTCCTCCTGTCGATCTTTGCCTTTTACTGCGAAGCTTTCGAGGGGGTGCGCCCTCTGTTGCGCTGCTCCGCCACTTCTTCTACCTCCAGATGTGTAGCTCAACCCAGTGCTCCGGGTGCATCTACCTCGTTGCGTCCCACGATAGCAAGGCGCTCTCGAGGGCCGGGAAGAAGGTGGAAGACTTCCGGTGCAAGTGGATCTTCATGGACGCCAAGCGCCCCCATGCTCGGCTGGAGCTGCCGACCGTGATGCCGGCGAAGCTGGACCGGTGGGCTCACGGGAAGCTCACCGACCCCCGGGCGGCGCCGGTATTGAAGAAGATGATAGCGGATCTGGAGGCAGAGAAGCTGACGGGGGCCATGCTCGTCAAGGAGTTCCTGATGAGCGCCTGGCTCCGCTCCAAGGGCACTCGCGCCCCTTGTGGGATCTCAAGGACATAAAAGACGACATCCCGCTGCGCCTGGAAAACTTGAAGGATGAGGACTTGAGCAAGGTCGTGCGCACCTTGCTTGAGAAGTACCCGAGCGGCCTCCCGGACGCCTACCTCCTGCTATATCGCCACTGCGACGGGGCAGAGGTGGCCGCCGCCATGCCTGTCTTCAACAAGCTGGGCCTTGTGTCGCCCAAGCTGCCCAACTCCCCGGTGCCGGTGTCCTCCAGCGTGAGCTCTGAGGAGGAGGAGGAGGAGGAGGAGGAGGCGACCATGGAGGAGGTGGGGGAGACCTCTCCTTTTCTACAAAGCGAGCTCCTCCACAGTCTCTCGGATGACGATGACGCTGGCGAGTACTTGATCGAGGGATCCCCGCGCTCCACTGGGGCTGTCACGAGGTCCGAGGGCACCCCTCGGTGGAGGGTAAAGCGAGGGACCCCGAAGAAGGGCGAGGCGGTGTCGCTTCCCCGGGGCGACGCCCCCGCCTCGTCGCCCGTCGCCGCCATTCCACAGCCAACTGTCATGTGGCCAGCCGATCCTGAGGGCACGACGAAGCCTGTGGTCAAGAATCCCGGGGGCGCTGCACTCCTGGCCAAGAAGAGGGTGTACGTCGCTGATAATGAGTAAGTAGCTTACCTTGTTTTTGTTTTCCATCCTTGATGTCGTGCTCACATTATTGTCCTCCTAGTGGCCAGGCTGAAGCCGGTGGTGAAGAGGAAGAAGGAGGAGGCCAGGGCCTCCGAGGCCACGTGACCTGCCGCGGTGACCCCATCACCGGCGGAAGAGGCCGCCTCGCGTTTGCCTGTGACGGAACGGGACCCTCAAAGTTCGGTGGCAAGGCCTCGGGAGGAGACCGCTTCCGTGGCTCAACAGACTCTGGGGGCGTCGGTCCCTGATGCACCTGCGGGGGGTTTGAGGGCTCTAGAGCCCCCTACTGCCCTTGCTATTGTAGTGGCGCCAGTCCATCGCCGGTGCCATGGTATGTCCATTTTGCATCACGCATTTATATCGATATTTATTGCATTATGGACTGTTATTACACATTATGTCACAATACTTATGCCTTTTCTCTCTTATTTTACAAGGTTTACATGAAGAGGGAGAATGACGGCAGCTGGAATTCTGGGCTGGAAAAGGAGCAAATATTAGAGACCTATTCTACACACCTCCAAAAGTCCTGAAACTTCACGGGAGCACGTTTCAGAATATATAAAAAATATTGGGCGAAAGAAGTACCGGAGGGGGGCCACCCACCGTCCACGAGGGTGGGGGCGTGCCCTACCCCCCTGGGCGCACCCCCTGCCTCGTGGGCCCCCTGGTGGCCCTCCGATGCCCATCTTTCGCTATGTGGAGTATTTCATCGAGGAAAAAATCATAAACAATCTCACGAGATGAAACTCTGCCGCCACGAGGCGGAACCTTGGCGGAACCAATCTAGGGCTCCAGCGGAGCTGTTCTACCGGGGAAACTTCCCTCCGGGAGGGGGAAATCATCACCAGCGCCATCACCAACGATCCTCTCATCGAGAGGGGGTCAATCTCCATCATCATCTTCACCAGCACCATCTCATCTCAAACCCTAGTTCATCTCTTGTATCCAATCTTTGTATCCAAACCTCAGATTGGTACCTGTGGGTTGCTAGTAGTGTTGATTACTCCTTGTAGTTGATGCTAGTTGGTTTACTTGGTGGAAGATCATATGTTCAGATCCATAATGCATATCAATACCCCTCTGATTATGAACATGAATATGCTCTGTCAGTAGTTACGTTTGTTCCTGAGGACATGGGAGAACTCTTGCTATAAGTAGTCATGTGAATTTGGTATTCGTTTGATTTTTTGATGAGATGTATGTTGTCATCCCTCTAGTGGTGTCATGTGAACGTAGACTACATGAAACTTCACCATTGTTTGCGCCTAGAGGGAGGCACTGGGAAGTAATAAGTAGATGATGGGTTGCTAGAGTGACAGAAGCTTAAACCCTAGTTTATGCGTTGCTTCGTAAGGGGCTGATTTGGATCCACATGTTTCATGCTATGGTTAGGTTTACCTTAATACCTTTGTTATAGTTGCGGATGCTTGCAATAGAGGTTAATCATAAGTGGGATGCTTTTCCAAGTAAGGATAGTACCCAAGCACCCGTCCACCCACATACCAAATTATCAAAGTACCGAATGCGAATCATATGAACGTGATGAAAACTAGCTTGATGATATTCCCATGTGTCCTCAGGAGCGCTTTACATCATATAAGAGTTTGTCCAGGCTTGATCTTTGATACAAAAAGGATTGGGCCACCTTGCTGCACTTTATTTACTTTTGTCACCTGTTGCTCGTCACAAATTATCCTATCACAAAACTATTTGTTACCTATTATTTCAGTGCTTGCAGAGAATACCTTGCTAAAAACCGCTTATCATTTCCTTCTGCTCCTCATTGGGTTCGACACTCTTACTTGTTGAAAGGACTACGATAGGTCCCCTATACTTGTGGGTCATCAAGACTCTTTTCTGGCGCTGTTGCCGGGGAGTGAAGCGCCTTTGGTAGGTGGAATTTGGTAAGGAAAAATTTATATAGTGTGCTGAAATTTACTGTCACTTGTTACTATGGAAAGTAATCCTTTGAGGGGCTTGTTCGGGGTATCTTCACCCCGACCAGTAGACCAAAGAGTTGCTCCTCAACTTACTGAACCTACTGAAAATGATGGTTGAGTATGTGCACTTGCTGAGAAGCTCTTATATTGACTATTTCCTATGTTATGATAAATTGCAATTGCTTCAATGACTGAGATTACAGTTTGTTAGTTTTCAATGAAGTTTTTGATTCATACTTGAGTGTGTGAATGAATTGTTACTTTAGCATAAGATATCATATGAGAATATATATATATATATATATATATATATATATATATATATATATATATATATATATATTATATGTATGTTGCTATTCTAAGAATGGTCATGATGCCCTCATGTCTGTATCTTATTTTATCACACCTCTATCTCTAAACATGTGGACATATTTTTCGATTTCGGCTTTCGCTTGAGGACAAGCGAGGTCTAAGCTTGGGGGAGTTGATACGTCCATTTTGCATCATGCTTTTATATCGATATTTATTGCATTATGGGTTGTTATTACACATTATGTCACAATACTTATGCCTTTTCTCTCTTATTTTACAAGGTTTACATGAAGAGGGGGAATGCCGGCAGCTGGAATTCTTGGCTGGAAAAGGGGCAAATATTAGAGACCTATTCTGCACACCTCCAAAAGTCCTGAAACTTCACGGGAGCACGTTTCAGAATATATAAAAATATTGGGCGAAAGAAGTACCGGAGGGGGGCCACCCACCGTCCACGAGGTTGGGGGGGCGCGCCCTACCCACCTGGGCACGTCCCCTGCCTCGTGGGACCCCTGGGGCCTCTTGGATGCCCATCTTTGGCTATATGGAATATTTCGTCGAGGAAAAAATCATAAGCAAGCTCATGAGACGAAACTCCGCCACCACGAGGCGGAACCTTGGCGGAACCAATCTAGGGCTCCGGCGGGGCTGTTCTGCCAGGGAAACTTCCCTCCAGGGGGGGAATCATCACCATCGTCATCACCAATGATCCTCTCATCGGGAGGGGTTCAATCTCCATCAACATCTTCACTAGCACCATCTCATCTCAAACCCTAGTTCACCTCTTGTATCCAATCTTTGTATCCAAACCTCAGATTGGTACATGTGGGTTGCTAGTAGTGTTGATTACTCCTTGTAGTTGATGCTAGTTGGTTTACGTGGTGGAAGATCATATGTTCAGATCCATTATGCATATCAATACCCCTCTGATTATGAACATGAATATGCTTTGTGAGTAGTTACGTTTGTTCCTGAGGACATGGGAGAACTCTTTCTATAAGTAGTCATGTGAATTTGGTATTCGTTTGATATTTTGATGAGATGTATGTTGGCATCCCTCTAGTGGTGTCATGTGAACGTCGAATACATGACACTTCACCATTGTTTGGGCCTAGAGGGAGGCATTGGGAAGTAATAAGTAGATGATGGGTTGCTAGAGTGACAGAAGCTTAAACCCTAGTTTATGCATTGCTTCATAAGCGGCTGATTTGGATCCATATGTTTCATGCTATGGTTAGGTTTACCTTAATACTTCTATTGTAGTTGCAGATGCTTGCAATAGGGATTAATCATAAGTGGGATGCTTGTCCAAGTAAGGGTAGTACCCAAGCACTGGTTCACCCACATATCAAATTATCAAAGTACGGAACGCGAATCATATGAACGTGATGAAAACTAGCTTGACGGTAACTCCCATGTGTCCTCGGGAGCGCTTTACTTTATATAAGAGTTTGTCCAAGCATGTCCTTTGCTACAAAAAGGATTGGTCCATCTTGTTGCACGTTATTTACTTTTATTACTTGTTGCTTCTTACAATCTATCTTATCAGAAAACTATCTGTTACCGATAATTTTAGTGCTTGCAGAGAATACCTTGCTGAAAACCGCTTATCATTTCCTTCTGCTCCTCGTTGGGTTCGAGACTCTTACTTATCGAAAAGGCTTCGATAGATCCCCTAAACTTGTGGGTCATCAAGACTCTTTTCTGGCGCCGTTGCCAGGGAGTGAAGCGCCTTTGGTAGGTGGAATTTGGGAACGAAAAATTTATATAGTGTGCTGAAATTTACTATCACTTGTTACTATGGAACATAATCCTTTGAGGGGCTTGTTCGGGGTATCTTTACCCCAACCAGTACAGCAAAGATTTGCTCCTCAACCTACTGAACCGACTGAAAATGTTTACTTTGAAATTCCTTCGGGTACGATAGAGAAACTGCTAGCTAATCCTTTCACAGGTGATGGAACATTACATCCTGATTTGCACTTAATCTATGTGGATGAAGTTTGTGGATTATTTAAGCTTGCAGGTATGCCTGAGGATTTTATCAAGAAGAAGGTCTTCCCTTTATCTTTGAAGGGAGATGCATTGACATGGTTGAGGCTATGTGATGATATTGTATCATGGAACTACCAACGATTGAAATTGGAATTTCATCAGAAGTTTTATCCTATGCGTCTTGTTCATCGTGATCATAATTATATATATAATTTTTGGCCTCGCGAAGGAGAAAGCATCACTCAAGCTTGGGGGAGGCTTAAGTCAATGTTATATTCATGCCCCGATCATGAGCTCTCAAAAGAAATGATTATTATAAAAAATTATGCTTGGCTTTCTCTCAGTAATCGCTCCATGCTCGATACTTCTTGTACTGGATCCTTTATGATGAAGACTATTGAATTCAAATGGGATTTATTGGAAAGAATTAAATGCAACTCTGAAGATTGGGACCTCGACGAAGGAAAGGAGTCAGGTATAACACCTAAGTTTGATTGTGTTAAATCTTTTATGGATACCGATGCTTTCCGTGAATTTAGCACTAAATATGGACTTCACTCTAAGATAGTAGCTTCTTTCTGTGAAACCTTTGCTACTCATGTTGATCTTCCTAAGGATAAGTGGTTTAAATATAATCCTCCCATTGAAGTAAAAGTAGTTGCACCTATTAAAGTTGAAGAAAAGACTATCACTTATAATGTCCTGTTGTTCCTACTGCTTATATTGAAAAACCACCTTTCCCTGTTAGAATAAAGCATCATGCTAAAGCTTCAACCGTGGTCAACAAAAGTAATATTAAGACACCCAAACCCCCTGAGAAAATTAAAGTTGAACCTAGTGTTGCTATGGTTAAAGATCTCTTGGCCGATAATATTGATGGGCATGTTATTTACTTCTACAATGAATCTGCTAGAATTGCTAGACCTGATACTAAAAATAAAGACATGTTGTAGGCATGCCTGTTATTTCTGTTAAAATAGGAGATCATTGCTATCATGGCTTATGTGATATGGGTGCTAGTGCAAGTGCAATACCTCATTCCTTATACAAAGAAATTATGCATGATATTGCACCTGGTGAGATAGAAGAGATTGATGTTACAATTAAGCTTGCCAATAGAGATACTATCTCACCAGCTGGGATTGTTAGAGATGTTGAAGTCTTGTGTGGGAAAGTTAAATACCCTGCTTATTTTCTTGTTCTTGGTTCCCCACAAGATGACTTTTGTCCCATTATATTTGGTAGACCCTTCTTGAATACTGTGAATGCTAAGATAGACTGCAATAAAGATATTGTTTCTGTTGGTTTAGGGGATATGTCTCATGAATTTAATTTTGCTAAATTTCGTAGACAACCCCATGATAAAGAATTTCCTAGTAAAGATGAAATTATTGGTCTTGCTTCTATTGTCGTGCCTACTACTGATCCTTTAGAACAATATTTGCTAGACCATGAAATGATATGTTTATGAATGAAACAAGGGAAATAGATGAAGTATTTTTTAAACAGGGACCTATTTTGAAACACAGCTTGCCTATTGAAATTTTATGGCATCCTCCTCCACCCAAGGGTGATCCCGTGTTTGAGCTTAAACCTTTACCTGATACTCTTAAATATTCTTATCTTGATGAGAAAGAGATATATCCTGTTATTATTAGTGCGAACCTTTGAGAGCATGAAGAAAAGAAATTATTGAAAACTCTGAAGAAACATCGTGCTGCTATTGGATATACTCTCGATGATCTTAAGGGCATCAGTCCCACTTTATGTCAGCACAAAATAAAATTGGAGAAAGATGCTAAACCGGTTGTTGATCACCAACGACGGTTAAATCCTAAGATGAAAGAAGTGGTAAGAAAAGAAATACTAAAGCTTCTGGAGGCAGGTATAATTTATCCCATTGCTGATAGCCAGCGGGTAAGTCATGTCCATTGTGTCCCTAAGAAGGGAGGTATTACTGTTGTTCCTAATTATAAAGATGAATTGATCCCACAAGGAATTGTTACAGGTTATAGAATGGTAATTAATTTCCGCAAATTAAATAAAGCTACTAAAAAGGGTCATTACCCTTTACCTTTCATTGATCAAATGCCAGTAAGATTATCCAAACATACACATTTTTGCTTTCTAGATGGTTATTCTGGTTTCTCTCAAATACCTGTGTCAAAATAGGATCAAGAAAAGACAACTTTTAGTTGCCCTTTCGGTAACTTTGCTTATAGACGTATGCCTTTTGGTTTATGTTATGCACCTGCTACCTTTCAAAGATGTATGACTGCTATATTCTCTGACTTCTGTGAAAAGATTGTTGAGGTACTCAAGGATGATTTCTCTATTTATGGGACTTCTTTTGAAGATTTCTTCAGCAACCTTGATCAAGTTTTGCAGAGATGTGAAGAAACTAATCTTGTCTTGAATTGGTAGAAGTGCCACTTTATGGTTAATGAAGGTATTATCTTGGGGCATAAAATTTCTGAAAGAGGTATTGAAGTTGATAAAGCTAAGGTTGATGCTATTGAAAAGATGCCATGTCCCAAGGACATTAAAGGTATAAGAAGTTTCCTTGGTCACGCTGGTTTTTATAGGAGGTTCATTAAGGACTTCTCTAAAATTTCTCGGCCTCTGACTAATCTCTTACAAAAAGATGTTACTTTTGTCTTTGATGATGACTGTGTAGAAGCATTTGAAATACTTAAGAAAGCTTTGGTTTCTGCACCTATTGTTCAACCTCCTTATTGGAATTTACCATTTGAAATTATGTGTGATGCTAGTGATTATGCTGTAGGGGCTATTCTAGGACAAAGAGTTGATAAGAAATTAAATTTTATCCAATATGCTAGTAAAACTCTAGACAGTGCCCAAAGAAATTATGCAACTACTAAAATAGAATTTTTAGCAGTTGTATTTGCTTGTGATACAGACCTTATATTGTTGGTTCTAAAGTAACTATTCACACTGGTCATGCTACTATTAAATATCTCATGGAAAAGAAAGATGCTAAACCTAGACTTATTAGATGGGTTCTCTTGCTACAAGAATTCAATTTGCATATTATTGATAGAAAGGGAGCTGAGAACCCCGTTGCAGACAACTTGTCTAGGTTAGAAAATGTTCTTGATGACCCACTACCTATTGATGATAGCTTTCCTGATGAACAATTAGTTTTTATAAATGCTTCTCGTACTGCTCCATGGTATGCTTATTATGCTAATTATATTGTTGCTAAATTTATACCACCTAGTTTCACATACCAGCAAAAGAAAAGGTTCTTCTATGATTTAAGACATTACTTCTAGGATGACCCACATATTTATAAAGAAGGAGTAGATGGTGTTATTAGACGTTGTGTACCTGAGCATGAACAGGAACAGATCCTACGCAAGTGCCACTCCGAGGCTTATGGGGTACACCATGCTGGAGATAGAACTGCACATAAGGTATTGCAATCCGGTTTTTATTGGCCTACTCTCTTCAAGGATGCATGTAAGTTTGTCTTGTCTTCTGATGAATGTCAAAGAATTGGTAATATTAGTAGATGTCAAGAAATGCCTATGAATTATTCACTTGTTATTGAACCATTTGATGTTTGGGGCTTTGATTATATGGGACCTTTTCCTTCCTCTAATGGGTATACACATATTTTAGTTGTTGTTGATTACGTTACTAAGTGGGTAGAGGCTATTCCAACTAGTAGTGCTGATCATAACACCTCTATTAAGATGCTTAAAGAAGTTATTTTTCCAAGGTTTGGAGTCCCTAGATATTTAATGACTGATGGTGGTTCACATTTTATTCATGGTGCTTTTCGTAATATGCTTGCTAAGTATGGTGTTAATCATAGAATTGCATCTCCATATCATCCGCAGTCTAGTGGTCAAGTAGAACTTAGCAAAAGAGAGCTTAAATTAATTTGGAGAAGACCGTCAATAGATCTAGAAAGAATTGGTCCAAGAAACTTGATGATGCATTACGGGCATATAGGACTGCATATAAAAATCCTATGGGCATGTATCCGTATAAAATGGTTTATGGTAAAGCATGTCACTTACCTCTTGAATTAGAACATAAGGCATATTGGGCTATTAAAGACCTCAACTATCACTACAAAAAAATACACTTCCGTGATGATACGTGTTTGTCACAGTAGGTCGCTTTTTTGTCATGCATGTACATCCATGACAAATTTATGACAGAATCAAGATAGTCATACCTGTGCTGTCGTAGAAGTGTTCCATGACATTACCAAAATTATCATCATGGAAGTGTCCACTTCCATGATGATAAATCGCGGGTCACAGAAGTGCTTTTGTCAAGGGTGACCGGCACATGGCATCCACCGCTACAGAACGCCGTTAAGCTATCGAGTCGGGTTTTGGATCCAATAACCCGTTAACAGCCCCGACCAATGGGGATTTTCCACATGTAAAATCATCATTGGCTGGAGGAAACACGTGTCGGCTCATCGTTGGGACAGATGTCAACCACCCATTGGACGGAAGGCGCCTATGATACGTCGACACGTGGCACGGCCCAACAGAGGCCCATTCCTGTGAAAAGGGTGGCCCGTTTGACTTGGTCAAAAGCTGGCGGGTCGGCCCATGGAAAGCCTGTTAACGGCTTGTTCGAATATAGCCCATTTACAGCAGATGGCGTTCACACAAAGGATGTCTAAACTAAGCAGATGACATATTTGATATATAAAGTAAGCAATGCAAGACACCATATGCATGATCTAACCAACATCAGCATGCCATGTTAGAGCGAAGACCTCAGGGGGTAAATAGGAGTTGTCTTCTCCTTCTGAATCCCCCTCAGAATAGATATCTTCCTCTCGATTACAATCCGAAATGCGTGGAGGGGGGTCTGCCTTTGTGCCTACCATGGAGCGACGTCTGCATGAAATTTTATTGCCACACAAGGCTCGTCTCTTTTGCTCTACATGTTCAGTTCCATTGTTTACAATAACTGTCATGCATAGGAATAAAAAATAGTGAGATTATGTAAGGAGTGCATGCAGAAATCCAGAGTGATGGTAGCAACCTGTGGATAGACCCAAAACCAATAATAGCAGGCAGATAATGGCTTCAGTTAAAAAATACAGATAATGGCTTCTTTACTGTTTGTTTCCCACCCAACATGAAACTCATAGTAGACACCGGAGATTAACCAGATAGTAGATAGATGCTATTGATAGCGGCCCCGATATGTACCCCACAACCATTTAAAAACTCAAGTTTGACCATTAGTTTGGAGCTGACTCAGAGTCTAATCAGTGAACAGGACGATAAAGTAGCATGTAATATTAAGCGATGCATAACGTAAGAAGACACGAAAGAGTGCGATTTCTCTTGCAGACCCGTGTAGTCTTTGAGGTCATCTGCTCGGTTGATGATGGTAGTGCAGTTTTCATGGCTGCCAGCGGCGGGGAAGAAGATCTGAGGCGGCGAAAGATAGTCTGGAGGCCGGATTCCTGCTGTGCTGGACCCTTCTGTCATTGGAGCAGCTGAGCTGGGGTGGACGACGGCACAGCGGGAGCGGGACAAACCACGCAAGGTTTTCTTTGACAACTATCTGTAAGAGAAGTAACTCTGTAAGGGCTCGTTTGAATTGGAGGATTCGAACAATGCAGGGATAGGAAATAGACAGGAATATGATAGGAATGCACGTGCAGAACAGAGAATTTAAAAACATAGGATTTCTGCCAATCTGGGTGTTTGATTCACAACAATTGGAAGATCACAGGATGCAAATAAGCATGGTGAGATTAAGTCAAACCACAAGAAAATGTATGGTTATAATGCTATTATGCTACTATCTCTTAGTCTTGTGCTTCATGAATAGGAATTTGAAAAGGAGGACAAGTGAAAATTAAAATTCCTATTTTTTTTCTTTCAAGGAGACACTAAAGGAACAAATCCGTGTGCTCAGTGGACAATATATATAACATATAGAGTAAAAAGAGATGCAACAAGTGTACAGCCTCTTTGGCGAAGCCATGTCGATCTCTGCGTGATTAGGTTGGCCGGTGAGGATGCTCCGCCTGACTTGGCTGTCGGAGGAGGGGAAGAAGATCTTAGGCGTCTGGAGATGGAGCCCGAGGTACTGCTCCGCTATGATGGAGGGTTTCATTGTTGGAGCAGCTCCGGTGAGTTGTACGACGCCGAGGCTGAAGCAGGACAAGAGAGACAATGAACAACGTTAACCTGAGTGGAATTCTAATAGCATCTCCAATACATGACGTAAAATACATAACCACGAAGTGCTAGATGTAAAATACATCAGCCGCTCATCTCTGAACTTAATTGTCGAAACTGAATTTAACTGTCGAAACTGAACTTAACTGTCGAAACTGAACTTAACTGTCGAAACTGAACTTAACTGCCGAAACTGAATTTTGCTGTCAAAACTGAATTTTGCTGTCGAAACTGAACGCACTAGCAAGGTGAGGCTACACGTCGGTCGACTGACTTTTTCATCTCTGGTCAGTAGATTTTGCAGCCGTTGGATACGAAATCAAGGGCCTGCGGTTCATCTTCAACCTCCACCCCCTGAGCCGGCCAAACAGCAGCCCCCGCCGCCCCGCCCGCCCAGAAAACACTCCCCACCGCCGGTCCGCCGCCTCCCCGGCCATCCCTCTAGCCCCCCCCCCCTGTGCCGAGCTT
>NC_041380.1:247307581-247310902 GCF_002162155.2 Triticum dicoccoides | reverse complement strand
GCTTTTTCTCCGGTGATCCCCACGCCACCGCCCCGCCACCGCTCGCGACCACCGCCCCCATCCTGAACCCTAAGATAGATAGTGGGGTACCTCTCCGGCGAGCCCCCCTCCCCGCTGCGGCTGGTTCTTCCTTCACCCCGGCAGCATCGGAGTGAAGTGTAGCTAAATCGGAGCAGCATCGCAAGCTAGAGCAAGAGCGAGAGCAGCAGCGCGAGCAAGAGCAATAGCAAGAGCAGACCAGGCAGGGGACCGAGAGCAAGAGCAGAGTAGCAGCGCGAGCGAGAGCTAAAGCAGTAGCAGGTCCTACTGATGTGGACGTCGCCACCGAGGGAGCGACATCATGGAGGAAGTGGCCGGTGACGCCGCCGTGGATGGAGCCGCGCCGTGTCGGCTCGGAACCGAGCGCCGGCAGCATCGTGAGATCGAATCAAGAAGAAAATGCGGTGATTAGTGTACAACCTCTTTGGTGGCGCCGATTAGGCCGCAACTTCATACGAGGAAACGGTGATGATGATGCTCTTTCGGTGGTGCATGTGAAGACGGCGGTGTGGGAGTGGAGGTGGCGCGAAAGACGAGGGGAACGTCGGGGCAGCTCCTTGGAGGTGGAGGATGGGGTGGCTGAACCGGCGGGACGATGAGATCGACGACGGACCCTCATCCAGTATGGTGGATGAGGGACGTCGAGGTGTTGTTGTGGACGACGTCGTCGGGGAAGAGGCTCCGGCTGGGTGGCGGACGGAGCAGGGTGTGGGGTTTCGTCACGGGTTTTCGCGGCCTCGGTGTACGAATGGGTGGGCGGATGGGATGGTAGTGGGGAACCATGGCTTAGAAACGCGCTTGTCCAAAATGTGGGGTAAGTTACGAAAGTACCCCCACCGATTTGAGGCAGTTCTTTCAGTTCAGGGGTACCACGGGCATTTCGCGTGTCGGGGTTTCTCAGGAGGTGGGAGTTTTCGCGCGCGTTGTAATTTCGGAATAGCAAGGCGCGGGTTGAGATGGAGGGAGTTGTCAGAGCACAATGAGACAAATATATATCTTAAATATTTCGGGCTAACAAGGCGTGGGTTGAAATTTCCAGACAAGCCTAATGTGTACTGTACCAAATCAATGCGCCCTACAAATGTCATTCAAAACTTTGAATTCATGTTATGTTCAATTAAAATATTTCGGTACGTGTATAATGCATGCAACATACTACTCAAATGAACGTATTAGTGCATTCCAAACGTATATACTACCGCTTCAATATGAACTAAATTTGAATTCGTTTCTCTATTTGAATAAGTTCTACAGTAATGATTTTTGTGAAGTCAAAGCATTTGAATTCGTTTCTCTATTTCAATAAGATCTACAATCATCATTATTGTCAAGTTAAACCATCGTTTGTGTATTATCTTCACAACACACCACATGATTAGTCTCGAGTTACATATGAACTATGTGTACTATATGAACTCGAACTAGATTTTTTTGAATC
Source organism: Triticum dicoccoides (assembly GCF_002162155.2). Lineage (NCBI taxonomy): Eukaryota > Viridiplantae > Streptophyta > Magnoliopsida > Poales > Poaceae > Triticum > Triticum dicoccoides. The sequence continues at coordinate 247,309,425 of NC_041380.1, read as the reverse complement.
CACTTTATTTTGATTTCAAATCACATTACATTTCTAGCTCTAGCTAGATCTTCATAATCTAAACCATGTCTCATATGTATAATGTGTTTATCACATTATGTATGGTGCCCCGCCCCCTACGCCTACAAGTATTTAGATGTGAGTTGCAAACGCCACACATTACCAAAAATTCAAATAAAATGTGAGAATGTTCGATATATAGTATTGTTTAGATTGTTCGATATTTAGTTGTAAGCTGCAAACGCCACACATTATCACAAATTCAAATAAAATGTGAGATTGTTTGATGTATAGTATGGTTTAGATTGTTTGGCATTTAGTTGTGAGTTGCAAACACCATGCATTATCACATTATGGTATAACATGTGCACAACACGTGTATCACTGCTATATTCATGCATGCAATGTTTAAAACACTATGATCTCCTATTCAAATATATGAATCCACTTTCATATCAAATTATGATATTTGTTAGTCTCTTACACCCACACAATCCTCTAACCTTTGTAGCTACCACTAACTTTCTCTCGTGTATGCACACGCCCTCCTCGCCCTCCCCCTCCCTTGGCATTCTATCCATCGGGCACATTCCTTTTTTTCTTTAGGTCGTTCTCCCAGAGACTCCACAACTCATTTCCGACACACACCGATCGATAAACCTCTCCAGCGATGTCTGCCTACAACATACAAACACACCTTCAATCTCCTCCTTTATGTGTCCTTGCCTCGTGTCTCTCATACGGTCAGACACACGTGTAAACTCTCGCCCCTCTTTTCATCGCTCTCTCACAACCGCACACTCCTCCCCCTATTAGTTGTGCCCCTCGCACAACCTCCTAGCTCCATTCTCTCTGTCTATCCGTCTTGCTGGGCCTTATTTGCCTCTAACAAATGGACGTACACCGACCGATCTCCCGCTATACATATAGCTAGCTAGGTCCTTATAACTGGTTTTTACCCACACGTCAATTGATCTACCTCATTAGTTGTGTCTCTCCCTTCCTCCGACAAACAACCATTGATCTACCGATCTAGGGCCTGTTTGGTTCCAATAAGTCACCTGACTTATAAGTCAGGTGACTTAAAACCAATGACTTATAAGTCACGTCTGTTTGGTTGTCACCTGACTTATAAGTCACCTGAGCACATCTTTCCATCTTTTTTATGTAAAGGTGGTGGGACCCATGCAAAAGGGGGTGACTTATAAGTTGGGTCTGTTTGGCAAAATAAGTCACTTTTTTCACTTTTCGACTTATAAGTTGATGACTTATTTAAAACCAAACAGGGCCCTAGGTAGGTTTGCTTACCAAACACATGGTTCCCCTTCATCATCCATGGATGCGTCCCAACAGATCTATCACGCACAGGCACACACATAAACACATCCCCACTCTTATTGATAACATTACAGTTCCACCCTCAGTTTGTCTAGTAGGCCTCTCCCACCATCTTCGAGAAACAACTCCATCACCCATCCAGCACTCTACCCCTCTCCCTCCGTCTCTCTCTCCTCTCTCTCTTTCCCATCATATTTCCCGTCCTTCGGTTATGTATGGATGTCGACCGGTCTCCCTCAAGACATAGCTGGGTCTCTCCTTCTCAACACATATACGAGTCGTTCTACCTCTATAGTTAGGCCTCTGCCTACCCCTCCCACCACCCCCTCCCCCCCACACACACTGATACATCGAGTGCTCTAGTCATGTCTCCCTGCCACACACAAACTTGACGTGTGCCCTCTAACGTTCCCGTAGGCCAGTCGCCCTATATCTTTGACTTGTACACACACACAATTTCGCTCGCTCTCTTCATTGATCTCGCACCCACCCACTTGATCCTCTCT
>NC_041380.1:247293502-247307009 GCF_002162155.2 Triticum dicoccoides | reverse complement strand
ACGGTTTGTATCTCTCACACACACCCACATAGGCGGGGGACATGCACGAAGAGAAGAGGTGCATGCACGGCGCACGTACTCCCATCTCTTTCCCAACCACACCCGCGCGGGTACACGGTGGAGCTCATTTCTGTATGAAAAAGGTAGCCCACGTGGTAATTTGGCACGTGTACTGGTTGTCCACTTGGTGGAGGGAGGATCGTCTACCACGGGTGAACAAACAAATTGCGACTTGACGTGTTATGTTAGAAAAAGAGGCAAACCATGTGGGGCCTACCTTAGAGGCAAGGCTCTATACACTGGAGTACTTTTGATGTGTCCTCAACTCGCAGAACAAGGAGAAGCTTGCTTAGTACGCCGTCTCCCCCGCCCACGGGCGCGGTGGCTCGCAGGATGAGGTGAAGCTTGCTTACTATGCCTTATGCCCGCTCCCTCGCCCATGCACGCGGTGGCTCGCAGGACGAGGAGAAAAATTTACTACTCCCTCCATTTACTCCTCGTCCCTACTACCTTGGTTATAGAGATTATATCATATTTTTTGGAATATATATGTCCTTTAGTAGATTTCAATATGAACTACTAGTACATACTCCAAACACTGATGTATATAGAGGTATTTTAGAGTGTAGATTCACTCATTTTGCTCTGTATGTAGCACTCTCCCTCGCCCCTCGACCCTCGCCCACGTGGTGGACGTGCAACAATTCATTCGGTCTCATATAGCTAGAACGATATATACTGCACAACCATTATTGCTCGACTTCCCGAAGAGGCGAAGAGCCAATCGCAAGGTCAATATTTTGGAGATGCCAAGCGCAAGGTTATAGGAGAACGGGTAGTAGGTGCTGCGTCATTTATAAATAAAGTTTTTTTCTTCAGTGGCACGTACGCAATATGATAGGTTCATATGGAGAGAAAAGGAAACCGCTCCACTATATAAATAGTCAGGACGGGCCAGCCTACACGGTTTCTTGCTGGGGTTGCTCTCTTCGCACTCTCTCGCACAAAACGACTGTGGCCACATCTCTAACATCCCGGCGGATCACGTCCGCTTGGGGAAGGGGTGGATGCTTAGTGTAGATGCAGTGGCCGTCGCCGACGGCGAAAACCCACTGTCGGCACGTCCCTATCAGGGGTCCCCGCTGTTCTCTCTCACAAAGCCGGTGAGGTTGCTTTCGTCCCTTGCACACTGCCGCGACGTGGGCAGTTGCCGCCTCCCGCCGCCCTCCTCAAGGTTGAGCTACGTCCCTCAGGTACAACTCCCTTTACAGCCGGCTTGCACCACTGCTCTAGCTGCCCACATCACTCCCTGTGGATATTTCTCTACTTCTTTGCCCCGCACATACCTCTACTGGCTTCTACGTACTGTATTTGTTATGATTTTATGTCTCATCAACTAGTCCCAGTAATCTTATTCTAATCATGCTTGTTCAATTTCTTTGCCACAGGGATGCTCATCTCGATTTTGGTGAAACTGCACAAAATGATCCGATGGTCAAAAGGTTGCAAACTTCATTTATTAGGAAGCTCGAACGTTGCCAGCAAATTGAAGCCTGGTCAGGGTTCATGGTTCAAGGGCTAGGGAATGCATGGATCATTTTTTTCTTTAGCTGCCTCTGCTCCAAAATAAGTGTCAACTTTAGTAGTAGTACAACTTTGTACTAAAGTTTGCACAAAGTTGAGAAACTTATTTTGGAACAGAGGGAGTACATATTTGCTATGATCTGTCAATCATTGAGATGCAATAGCATGCATGTTAGTCTCCTTTGTATTTGATGAAATGTTGCAACGGGCAACCTTGGACGCAAGATACATGTAACAGAAGCTGGAAGCTTCATAGCATTGTACAAATTTATCTCGATGATAAATTACAGTGCGTACTATACTAGTACTTCCTCCGTTCCTAAATATAAGTCTTTGTAGAGATTTCACCATGAACCACATGCGGATGTATATAGATGCATTTTAAGTGTAGATTCATTCATTTTGTTCCGTATGTAGTGGAATCTCTACAAAGACTTATATGTACTAGTAATAGCTAGCCCCCACTACTAGGAATTCTCTATCCTCTCCTTGAGCCACATCATCAAAATTGATGTAGCCGTTAGATGAAGTAAATCAGTCCATAATAATCGTCTGATCTTGACGTTGAGAGGCTCCGCACTAAGCCACATGCAAGCATGCAAAAATACCGTGCCGCGTGCATGTGAGTGGGTTTTAAATCACATCAACATGTCTGCATGCAAGAATGCACCGGTAGCATGCATGTAAGTGAGCTTTTAAGTCCCATTAACATGTCAAAAAGAAAAATATAATCCCATTATGCAGTAGGAGTTGGCTGATCTTTTTTCCTTACGTGGGATGATCTAAATGATGATGGGAGTTTATTTAGTTCGTCTACCACATTTGTCATGCGGTTATAGAGTTTTTTTGGTTCTATGAAATCGATAATTTTGCGCAAAGAGATATACCGTTGTTCCGCGCCAACGCGCGAAGACTCATCTAGTAATATTTAGGAACGGAGGGAGTACTATGTAAAGAGTTAGGTGTCGCACGGTGATAGTGTGAGGTGGGCCATGTAATCACCGAGCCTGCGTGTTTTCACTGCTCTTGCATGCCTCCGCTGTAAGAATGGAGAAAATTGTAATCTAGTAGTAGTAGTAGTATACCTCCTTTCGCCGAAAGTGTGGGACATCCAGCAGTCCTACCACCTCAGTAATAAAGACCAATGAGCCATCAAACCACATAGACCCAGCAGTAAGTTGGACGGACGAAGCAACCATCACTCTTGCGCCAGTGAGAGGTCGCGTCCGCTCTTCCCGGGCATGAATGCGGCACCGATTCTTTGGAGCGGCGCTGACCGTTTCGGGCAGGAAGCACGCGCGGGTGATGGAGCGGGCGTGGCAGCTGTCCGCATGTCCCTACCGGACATGCCCGGAAATGAGAGGATGCACCGACTCTCGCGGCTAAAATCGTACACTACACAATATCTCTCTGTAGGAGTAGGTCGATCTGTCGCTCTCTCTAACACACACACACACACACACACACACACACACACACACACACGCACCTTGGTCCCGTTGCACCTTCTAACGTCACTTATCACACCTAGACGGAGGGAGTAGTAAGTATACGAGATACGGTGGCACACTGACTTAAGTCGAATACAAGTGGACAAAATTTGTGTGCATGTTATAGTAAGGATTCACTTAAAATAGTACGTGAGGGAACAGAGGGATCAATTGGACAGTGTTCCCGAGCAGTAGCGAGATGTGTGAGGTAAGATACACCGCTGGCGCTTTTAATTTTTCTTATTAATTTGTTTGTTTCACCCTTTGACTGGTGGGACCCAACGTACTACATGGAGAGAGGTAAGGTGACTAAGGCTGCATTATTTCTGCACCACTGTGGATAGTCTTATCACCAAAGCCACATGACACGATTATGATTGAAATCCCAATGACTCCCACACACACAAAAACACGGCATGCTTGTCACACGAATGAAGGAATGTATAAAAGGTTATTTCCCTCTCGTTGAACATAACGGGAGGGTTGTGTAGCTGGTTAGCCTGTTCGCTCACTCTCTCGCCCTCTCCCGCTGGAGCCTCAGCGCTTGTAGTTGCTCTCTTCACACTCTCTCGCCCTCTCCAGATCTAAACAAGACTTCGTTGGCCTCTCTCTCCCCTTACTGCTGCTCAAAGAGCCGGCAGGATCCGTCCGCCGGGAAGGGAAGGAGGCTTAACGCTGTCGCCGTCGGCGAGGGACTACCGGCGCAGCTGTTCACTTTCCACCCAGCGGCGGCGCGGGAGGGCCTCCGACCCCTTCTTATTCGCCGCCGTCCCGTCGCCCACCGAACCACACCCCAAGAACTTTAAGGTATAATTTACTTACTCCACATGCATTGCTCTAGCTGTGTGCATACCATGAATCTAGGATGTGGTTCAAAGAGGAAAGGAGTGGGGGAAAGTAGTGGGAAAAGTTGTATATAGCATGAATCTAGGACGTGGTTCAAAGAGGAAATGAAGGGGGAAAGTTGTATAGCATTAATGTAGGACGTGGTTCAAAGAGGAAAGGAATGGGGGAAGGTAGTGGGGAAAGTTGTATCGCATAAATCTAGGACGTGGTTCAAAGAGGAAAGGAAGGGGCGAAAGTACTAGTTCAAAAAGGAAAGGAAGGGACAAGGCTGTAGAGTTTGAGCAGGACTAGATTTGCTGCTCTCACATAGGGAAAGGCGTCTAAAGATAACAAAACTGGGACCAACACAAATATGCTCCTTGGTTGCTTGTTCTTTGTTGCAACAGACTGTGCATGACCATAGTACATCGGTAGATGCACATGGTGCTGGTGCGTCCACTGTCCCGTGCAACTCATTAGCTGTTGTTAATCTAAGGCACTGTTTGGTTAAAAACTCCCTAGTCCCTACCCGCTGGGTTCTAGGGACTAAACATGGACTAGAGGTTATTAAATGACATGCTAAAAGACCATGTTACCCCTAGAAATGAACTAATAGAGACAAGGTGCGATGCGTGGCAGGGTCAACTGTTGGAAAAAGTCCCAAAAAGACTCCCTCAGGGTCTTCTTTCTTTAGTTCCAAATGCCCACTTTCAGTCCCTAAATGTCCCTCCTCTTTGGTTTAGATGGGACTGGCACGAAATTTTTTTAGTCCCTACACCAAAATGTCCATGTAAACAAACACCCTCTAATAATGCCACTGGAAAATTGATGCAATGCCACAGTTAAAAGCAAATTACATGTTTAACGAATTTTATTATTAATATAATCTCTATATTAATATTAATCAATGCCACCGTTTGAGAAATGCTACTGTCTTGCTTTGTTTCCTATGTAGATAAGTTAGATGCTTCTTTTTGTTGGCTTCTGTGTCATCCACCGTTATTGGCCACTAATTGTTTCCTTTGCACCTCTGTGTAAACAGGGTTATCTGCTTCACCTCGTTGCCATTGTGACCTTTTGTTGCACTGCACAAAACACTTTTGTTTTAAGAGTGTTTTGTGCAGTTCAACCAAAATGTCACACCGACAACGTTGCTTGATTGCTTGATCTTAGTGGAACTGCACAAGAGGAGATCTTACTTCCTATCCGTTAAGGTGAATTTGGTTCAGATCTTCTTCTTGTGAGTTGTTTGAATTCTGCATCATGAGAGGTCAGTACTAGCCTTCTTTCACATGATTCTATAGTGTGCATTCATATGTTGTGCTACTTGTACGATAATGTTGCTTGATTTTAGTGAACTGCACAAATGGAGACAAGACTTCCAATCTATATGTGCACCATAATATCCCATTGAGGTAAGATAAGGATATTTCACAATTGATGGCCTGTATTTTGCCACTTTCATCAGAAAATTAAGTTTAGTACTATACTTGTGCTCCCTAGTTGACATGCCAAATCTTACATTGAAGGCGAAGCTTGTTTGTTATTGAACCAAGTGATGAAGGGGGAGAACAAGGGGAAGAAAAACAAAAATCAACTCCCGGTGCTATAATGAAGCACTGGAACTGTGATGACACAAGTAATGATATAGTTTTGCATCTTAATTTATTGCTATGGCTGGAACGAGCAATTGTTTTGCCACTGATTTGATGCCACTCTTAATGTAATATGTAATTATCTCTACTTGTGCAAATAGGGATCTTCTTTGAAGATACCATATATTTTAGTGGAACTGCACAAGAAGATGTTGGAAACATTAAACTAATCGAGGAGTATATAGTAAGCATGGCCACCACCGTAGATTGCAATAGATGGTTCTGGAGAATTGCTTCATCTGTATGCTCTACACAATAAGCCTCCTGACAAACGTTGGTACTCGCTCACTGATTTCATCCATATGATTGAGCTTTGTCATCTCTATTGGTGTTGTGCTACTGTTTAGATACTGTCATGAAAAAGTGCTATTGTCCTTATGAAGTGCTTCATATGTGCTGTTTTAAATATTTCCTTTCCTTTTTTCGAGCAAACAGTGATGCTAACATTTAGTAGTCCTCTTGTCTTTGCACAACAAGATCATCTTCCTCTGAAGAAGAATATGGAGTACGTGAAGTGACTAGTTCCGATTATGCCGGGATGAAGAAGCCCTGTCTATCTTATCATCAGAAGGAGCAGTTGAAGGATGGTTACATTACTCCCCACAAGACCAAACTAACTTCAGCTTAGAAGGACTGGCAAAATCTCCATTTTTTTGCTGTGATGCACGAGTACAATGTTGTTCTAGGATTCTTTCTAGTGAGTTCCATTTTTCTAAAAGTGTCCTCTACATGGACCATGTATGTGCCTGTTGAAACTGTCAATTCATAGTACAATTTGCTCTATACTAATCACTTTTTTGTATTTGTGCAAACAGGGGTGCTCAGCTTGATTTCAATGGGAACTGCACAAAATGTTCATGAATACATCGAATCATTCATTTCCACCACAAGAAAGGAGGTGCCGATAAGTTCAAGGCGTTGCAACATATAAGGGCAAAATCATACAAGCTACGCGCGAATTTGGTTGATTTTGGTGGAACTGCACAAAAAGAACAGCTGGTTTATTTAGCATGAGGTGCCATGTCAATGTCCGAACTGATGGCAAACCCTGCCCATTCCATAATCGTAGGCATTTGATATTTTGGAATGGGACAACCTTGTCAAATTTTTCTCATTGATTTTAGCAAGACATGCGTTTGATATTTTTGAATGAGACGCCCTTGCTGTCAGTAGCGTCGATCAATTTTTTCTTTATTCTTTAGTTGTGAAGTAAATATTGCCTCTGACATGTGAGTCGCTGAGATGCATAATCATTGATTGTTTTGAATGTTCTCTATGAATTGCCAGGCCTGTGTGTTTGATTGCAATGTACAGAAACGCTAAAAACCTGCTCAAACTCTTTGTACTCCTTCTGTTCCTTTTTACTTCGCACATTGTGAAAGTGCATACTTTTTTGTATATGATTGGTCAAAGTAGAGATACTTTGACTGCCCACAAAACTTGTGTGCAGACTGGAAAGGACCGGAGGGAGTACATGTGAAACTGCTGCAACCGAGGTGATCACCCTGGGAATAATGCTAGTACATATTGTTTTGCATGTTCATCCAATGCCGGTGATACAGGAATTCAAACTAATTGAAATAAATTCATTCATACATGGTCGGATTTCATATAAACATGCCAGATTTCATTACATTTCATACATTCTTCAACTAAAAAGGGGTGCGCTGGAGGTATAATTACTTAACCGAAGCTACCCACCTGTGTCCCGCTGAGCCGAACAGATGCTTCAATGACTTAACTGCAGGTGCAGGTGCGTAACTGACATGTGTCCTATTGGGCCCATGTGTCAGTCAGCCAACTGCACCAGCAGTTAAGTAGAAGCAGCTTTATTCTCCAGTAGAACTTCCCGACTCCACGTCGCCGCCAAGAAGCTAACCGGCCGTCAATGGTCAACCCGCCTAGCTTGGCTTCAACAGGAGGGTAGCAGCGGTGGCCTTAGTTGGACCTGAGCGGCGGCGACCTACCGTGTTCTACTCTTCCTCGTTTTCTATGTAGTGCGGCCTCGTTGGCAGCGGGGCGGGGCCTCGGCGGAGTCGGCGATGTCCTCTGTCTCGTTGCCGGCAGGCGGCGCTTCAGTGGAGCGGTGGAAATCCTCCCCCGCGTTGCCGGCAGGGTGGGGCCTCGGTTGAGCCGACGATGTCCTCTGCCTCGTTGTTGGCGGGGCAGGGCCTCGGCGGAGCGGCGGTGTCCTCTGCCTCGTTGTTGGCACCGCGGGGCCTTGGCGGAGCAGGGCCTCGTCGACGCCAGCGGAGCGGGGACTCGTCGGAGCCGGCATTGTCCTCTGCCTCGTCCTCGGTCTCGCCAAACAGCGCCTCGCCCACTTCATCGCCCTCTTTGCTAGCCTCTTTGTAGGCTGCCGCAGCCTCTGCCACCCGCATGCGGTCCCACCAGCACTCGAGGTGGCCCTTGCGGGCGAAGCGGTACGAGTCGAGCAGCGCCTCCTGCTCCGCCCGCTCCGCGGCGATCTGCTCCTCCGCCTGTAGGTGCTCCGGGAGGAGATGGTGGTTGTAGGCGGCGTCGGCCTGCGCCTCTCGGAACTGCTCCTGACGCATTTGCCTCACACTGTCCATATATTAGGCACGGGCCTTGCCGATGGTCATGGTGCAATGCACCGGTGAGGATGGCGCGGAGGAGGGGGTTGGCGCCGGATCGTCGACTACCATATTCTCCATTGGGACGTCGCCATCCTCCGACTGCCTGCCGGCCAGCCGGTCGGTAGCAATGGCTGCCATCTCCTTGTGGTCCATCGTCCGCCCATCCCGAAGAGCGCTGGAGCGCGAGGAAGCCATGGTGGGCAGTAGTGGTGTGGACATGAGAAAGGGAACGGATGTGGATGACTGCGGCTATGGCCGGCGCAGCAGTTTATATAGGAATAGTGGGCGGGCGGAGGGACGGACGTGTGGCGCTAGAGTAGCCGCCTCGGCAACCGCATATCATTAATGTGGGCGGCAGATGGATGGACGGACGGCACTTGTGTCGTTTGAAGGCGGAGCAATCGCCTGCACCGGGAAGCGGGGCGGGGGGCGCTGACTATTTCGGTCGGAAAGCGCGCGCGGGCGAGGAGATGACTTTACTTAGAGAGGATGACAATGGGGACTCACCAGGTCCATAGCCTGACGTACGCAAGTGCCTGCTTATTATTTATATATATATGTATAAAACTATACTCCCTCCATCTAGGTGAATAAGTTGTATTAGAAGGTGCATCACGACCTAGGTGCAAGCAGATTGGTGGAAAAGAAGAATATTTTTCTCTTCTAAACACAACATTTAATCACAGCAGTTAAGAGGATGCCTTATTAGCTACCCATGCAGGCCATCGTAATTCATAGCATGCAAGGCACTTTTATTTCTTGCCTAATAACCGCATGGACGTGCTGCATGCATTGGTCCTTGCCCGAGCAAAAAAAAGGGAGGAAAGGGGTTTCCACAGGAGACAACGAGGCAGGTGGAAGCGCTCGCTGGAGTTATTTATTTTGCTTCCCCTGGTTTCCTGACATCACAGTCCCGCACCATTGTCAACCTATGTAGTACTAGTCAATAAACGAGAGAATTGCACAAGAAGCGGCCAACAGCTGGGACCAAGCAGCTCGAGCAGTATTTGTGTTTTTGAGGTGTGAGCACTGCAGAGTTTTTCGATGTTTAGCCCAGATATTAATTTTTCTCCTCTGAACAACAACGAAAACAACGCTGCAGGTATTAACTGGGCGGGCTGTGACCCGTCTAGCCTAGGCTAGATATCCAGCCCAGATATTAATTTTTTTAAGATGAAAATGGCTAGCCCAGCTATACTTTTTTAGGAATACCCAGGCAAGGTCAAGTTGTTATTCTCCGCCCCGCTGGGCTGCAAATCTTTCCTACGAGGGATGCATTAGGCTTAACAAGAAAACGGGCTTTAAGAAATAATAAATGGGATGTGATTATAAAAACTGGGCAGTAACTATAAAAAATGCACCAAACATGTGATTACTTTATAAAATATTATTTTTGGATACTGAAAATTTTAATTTCATTAATTGTTGCGAGCGCAATGTTTCGTTGGATTTTTACATAATATAAATTTATATTGAAATTGTATTTAATCTGACCAGAAATTTCGGGATAGAAATATTTCGGATCCCATCAAAATGTGGGAAATTTTATTGAATTCTGTTTTGAGCGGTTGGTTGAAATGGGTTGTACTTTTAAGAAACTGTAAATGGGCAGTAGTAAATTCCATTAGAATTCAAAAATGAGCTACAAATTCTTACACATCTCAAATGGGCTATAAGTTCTCTGCCACACACTTCTGGCCTTACTAAGTTGACGCGTCCCCTAAAAAATAGAGTTGACGCGTATGCAAGGTTTTGTCAACTTATAGTCAACACACGGTTCTAGCAGCAGTGGCCGTTGGATGTCCATCCAACGGATGCCGTGCTTCTTCAATCTCGGATATTCTAGCTTCACCCGCCCAAAAATTGATTCCTCCCCCTGACATCTGGGGCGCGCCGTTTCGGAAGCTGACCTATGGGCCTACTAAGTTGACGTACCAAGGGCTTTGTCAACTTAGTCAATATGAACGTACCAAGGGCTTTGTCAGTGAACGTACGATGTCCATCCAACGGCCCTAGTGCTTCTTCAACCTCTGGTCTTCTTGCTCTAGTCGCCCAAAGCAGCGCCGGTCGTGCCGCCTGCTCCTGCCTCCCGTGGCCGGCTGTGCTGCCGTGGAGGCCTCACCGCCCCCTACTATTGCCACTGCTGGCCAGGCCCTGCGGCGACGGCAGCCTCACACCGCAGCCGAACGAGTGAGCCCTCATACTCCTCTCCGCGTGGGCATCCACTACCGCGTCTTCACCGGCTACGTGTCGTCCCCTTCCTAGACCTCGCCGTCGTCCACCGCCCTGGTGCTCTCGGCGCGGCGTGGTCAACGTGGAAGGAATGACTTCCATCAGACGTGGACTATACGTGGAGAGGCTGACGGCTGGGTCCACGGCGGCAGCAAGGAAGTGCCTCCTTATTACGCGGAAAATAATGATTCCTCCACATGACAGCAGGGACCCACCGGACGGGCCACCAGTATTTTGCGAAAAAATCGTTTCCCCTAACTGCTGGGACCCACCGGACGGGCCATCGTATTTTGTGAAAAAAACGTTCCCCCCGCTGTCAGCTCGGACCCACTGTAAGTGCCTCCTTATTACGCACAAAAAAATGAATACTCCCCCGGCTAGCTGGGACCCACCTTGCTAGGAGGCTGACTTGTGGGCCTACTAAGTTCACGGGGACGAAGGGCTTTGTCAACTTAGTCAATATGAACGATTCTAGCTCCAGTGACCGTACGATGTCCATCCAATGGCCGTAGTGCTTCTTCAACCTCTGGTCTTCTTGCTCCAGCCGCCAAAAGCAGCGCCGGTCGTGCCACATGCTCCTTCCTCCCGTGGCCGGCTGTGCTGCCGCAGAGGCCTCACCGCCCCATACTATTCCCACCGCTGGCCAAGCCCTGCGGCGACGACAGCCTCACACCGCAGCCGAACCAGTGAACCCTCGTAGTCCTCTCCGCGCGGGCTTCCACTGCCGTGTCGTCCCCTTCCTAGGCCTCGCCGTCGTCCACCGCCGTGGTGCTCTCCACGTGGCGTGGTCAACGTGGTCAAGGAACGACTTCCATCGGAAGAGTACTGTACGTGGAGAGGCTGACAGCTGGGTCCATGGCCACAGCATAGTTTTTTTGTGATTTTCCAAGTAAGTCGCTTTGTCAGGCCTGTTGGGCTGCAAATCTTTCAAGACAAGGAGAGCTTTCATTCAGCTGGCCGAGAAAATGGCCCATCAGTAATGAGAAATGGGTTGTACATTTTTAAAACACATCAAACTGGCAATTAGTTTCAAATATCTTTTTTTCATTTCAAGATTTTAAATTACATTAATTTTTATGCGTGGAGAATTTGTTGGATTTTATATTTATATACTTTTATTTTTAAAATCAGTTTGAATGTGAGTCCAAATTTCGGGATCAAAAACAGTTCGGACCGCACCGAAATATGGAAATTTTTGTGTAATTTTTTAACTGTTGCCACAATATGGGCTGTAATGCTAAAAAAAGAATATGGGCTCCAAAAAAACCTTAAGAATTAGCAAATGGGCTGTAAATTATTAGAAACAATGGTAGATGGGTTGTATGCTGTTTTCCACAGATTTGAGGCTTTCCTAAAAAAAAGGTTGACGCACAAGCACTGACTGTTGGATGTCCATCCAACGGCCGTCGTGCTTCTTCAATCTGTGCTCTTCCTGCTCCAGCCGCTCAAACAAGCGTCGGCAGGACTGCCTCCTCCCTCCTCCTCGCGGCCGGCTGTGCTGCCGCGCAGGCCTCACCGCCCGACCATACTCCCATCGCTGGCCTAGCCATCCCTCTACTCACCCACACCTGATGTTATTCTCCGGCGACGGCAGACAAACCAGTAAACCCTCGTACAGTCGTACTCCCCTCCGCGTGGGAAACAACTGCCGAGTCTTCCCTGCCTCCGTGCCGTCCCCTTCCTAGGCCTCGCCGTCGTCCACCGCCCTGGTGCTCTCGGCGCGGCGTGGTCAACGTGGTCAAGGAACATCTTCCATTGGACATGGACTATACGTGGAGAGGCTGGCAGCTGGGTCCACGGCCGCAGCAAGGAAGTGCCCCCTTATTACGCGGAAAATAATGATTCCTCCACCTGACAGCTGGGACCCACTGGACGGGCCACTGTATTTCACGAAAAAAACGTTTCCCCCTGACTGCTGGGACCCACCAGCTACATCTTCGCATGCAAGGAAGTGCGTCCAGGCAAAAAAACGATTCGCCCCCTGACTGCTGGGACCCACCAGCTACATCTTCACAGGCAAGGAAGTGCCTAACAGTCGGGACCCACCTGGTCAAAGCGTACGTAGCATTGTCATTCTGGTCGCGAACGTGTACATACATACTAGTCGATGTAGAGGCGCGCACGTGTCGTAGTAGAGGCGCGCACGTAGCATGTACACGTACGTACAACGGCCAGGGTGCAAGAAAGAAAATACGACCACGTATGTGTACATACGGGCAGGGTCTCAAACGCCTACTCGCGCATATGTACGGCCAGGGCTCGTGTACATTGCTAGGTCGAAACGGAGAAACAACGTCGTCGTCGTGTTCATGGGGAGGCAAAGGAATGCGTCGTGTTCATGGAGAGGCAACGAAACGCGTGGGAGCCAACCGGCTGGGTCGGAACAAAATGTGTGGTCGTGTTCATCGGGAGGGCTTGGACGGAACAGGTGATGGAAACGAGGCCTGGCGTACCGCACAACAGAGGAAACAAACCTCCTATGTTCGGAACGGGGTCCTGTTGATCGGGAGGGGTCTGGCGTACCACAAAACGGAGGAAACGGACCTCCTACGGTAGAAACGGGGGTCCTGTTGATCGGGAGGGGTGTGGCGTACCGCAAAACGGACGAAACGGACCTCCTACGGTCGAAAGGGGGTCCTGTTCATCGGGAGGGGTGTGGCGTACCGCAAAACGGACGAAACGGACCTCCTACGGTCGAAACGGGGGTCCTGTTCATCAGGAGGGGTGTGGCGTACTGCAAAACGGGACTCCACGGGATACTGTTCATCTCCACTGTCGACCCCCTCTAGCCTCCACGAGCTACTGTTCATCCACCGTCGACCTCCTCTAGCCTCCACCTGTGACTGTTCATCCACGGGCTCCTATTCATCCAGCCTCCACTGCGCGCTACTCCACTGGGTACTGTTCAACCAGCCCTCTCCACGGGCTCCTGTTCAACCACCCCTCCACGGGCTACTGTTCATCCTGCCCTCCACCGTCTACTGTTCATCCTGCCCTCCATGGGGTGGTCCTATTCATCCAGGCCTCCACGGGGTCCTGTTCATCCAGCCCCAACCGGCTCGATCGATTGGGGTCCTGTTCATCCAGAGGCAACACCATGGGGTCCTGTTCATCCACCCCCACC
>NC_041380.1:247241833-247293293 GCF_002162155.2 Triticum dicoccoides | reverse complement strand
CATCCAGAGACAGCATCGATCAGCTTCAGTTAGCAACAGTAGCGAAGGAATCGCTCGAACGGGTTCAGTTAATAGCCATCGATCGATCGCTCGGGTTCAGTAACGCGTAGCCTACAGTGCAATCGCTCGGGTTCAGTTAGAGCCCAACGCCTCGCACACACGCGCGTACGTGTACGAGAGAAACGCGCATCACTCGGCCCCCGACCTCCCACCATAACCGGGAACTCCCCGAAATTTTCCTCCTCCTTGCTTCTACCATGGTTTTTTCCGTCATGGACGGCCCAAAGAATGTCATGCAGCTGCGTCTCCGGCCCGCCCAGGACAAAAAGCCCATTTTCTGTCATGATTTTTGTCATAGAAGTAGGAGCCCACCACATCTATGATGATACCGGGTTTTGTCACAATTATCATCATAGAAGTGTCATATGTATAAAAGAAAAAAATTTCATTCGGCCCAAAATGTCATGGATGTGTCTTTTTTTTGTAGTGTATGACTTCAAACTTGCCGGTGAGAAGAGGCTTTTTGACATTAGCTCGCTTGATGAATGGAGAACCCAGGCTTATGAGAATGCCAAACTATTTAAAGAAAAAGTTAAAAGATGGCATGACAAAAGGATACAAAAATGTGAGTTTAATGTAGGTGATTATGTATTGTTATACAACTCTCTTTTAAGATTTTTTGCAGGCAAACTCCTCTCTAAATGGGAAGGTCCTTACATCATCAAGGAGGTCTACCGTTCCGTTGCCATAAAAATCAACAACTTCGAAGGCACAAATCCTAGGGTGGTGAACGGTCAAAGAATCAAACATTATATCTCAGGTAATCCTATAAATGTTGAAACTAATGTTATTGAAACCGTAACCCCGGAAGAATACATAAGGGACACTTTCCAGAATGTTTCAAACTCTGAAAAGGAACAGGTACATGGTACGGTAAGTAAACTGACTCCAAAATAGTTCTAATGGCAATTTTTCTCCGTTTTGGAATATTTAAAAAAATAGGAAAATAAGAAGCAGACCGGAAAGGACATGAGGCTTCCACGAGGGTGGAGGGTGCGCCCTACCCCCTGGGAGCGCCCCCTACCTCGTGGACACCTTATGTGCTCTCCGGACTCTGTTTTCTTGCATGATACTTCTTTTGGTCGGTAAAAATTCATTATATAATCTCCCGAAGGTTTTGACCACCGTATCACGCAAAAATCTCCTGTTCTTGTTTCGAGCTGTTTTCTGCTAGGGTTGTCAAGGCCAAGCATCATGTCGTCTCCCTCCTCCACCAACAATGAGGGCAACGATGCTTGGCTAATGAAGATAGAGTTGAAGAGAGAAGAACCCGGAGAGATCAACAAGGATGATGGGATCAAGAAGGCCATGGGGGATCAAGTTCCAGCAGTAGTAGAAGAAGACATCCTTCAACCTCACCACAATCTCTTTACCCCAATAGAGATTGAAGCTTTCAAGACGATTGAGTTAGCTCGCATTCAAAACAAGTATCTCACAAGTGAAAATATTTTGTTGAAGGAGCATATCATCGCACTCAAGGGCATTATCTGCAAATTGGAGGATCTCTTACACTCGATGTGCGACTACCCATCATCACCAACACCTTCTTCACCAACAACGAAGAACTGAGAATCGGGTATGGGCACTCCCCTTGGCAACTGCCAAGCTTGGGGGAGTGCCCCGGTATCGTATCACCATCACTTTTATCTTTACCGTTTTTGTTAGTTCAATCCTTTTGGTAATATCTTGATCTAGTAGAATAAAGTTTTAGTGTGATCTAGTTTTGGTTTTGCTTTATGATCCTTCTATGTAATTGAGTCCGTGAGCTATATATAATAAAGATTAGTGTTGAGTCAAGGGCTTGATTATTTTGCTATGATCTTGAGGGAATAGAATAAAAGAGAAGAAATAAAGAGATCATATGGATCTTATGGAGAGTAATGAATAAAAATTGTTGAGAGTTGACAAACAAAGTTTTGGTCATCGTTGCAATTAATAGGAAGTAATAAAGAAAGAGAGGTTTTCACATATAAATATACTATCTTGGACATCTTTTATGATTGTGAGCACTCATTAAAGTATGACATGCTAAAGAGTTGACGTTGGACAAGGAAGACAACGTAATGGGTTACGTTTTCTTACATCTAAGATAAATTATATTGTCATGGATCATCCAACATGTTGAGCTTGCCTTTCCCTCTCTTGCTAGCCAATTTATTTGCACCAAGTAGAGATACTACTTGTGCTTCCAAATATCCCTAAACCCTGTTTTGCCATAAGAGTCCACCATATCTACCGATGGATTGAGTAAGATCCCTCAAGTAAGTTGTCATTGTTGCAAGCAATAAGAATTGCTCTCAAAATATGTATGACTTATTAGTGTGGAGAAAATAAGCTTTATACATCATGTGATGTGGAAGAAATAAAAGCGACAGACTGCATAATAAAGGTCCATATCACAAGTGGCAATATAAAGTGACGTTCTTTTGCATTAAGATTTCGTGCATCCAACCATAAAAGCACATGACAACCTCTGCTTCCCTCGGCGAAGGGTCTATCATTTATTCTTGTCTTATACTTCATACAAAGAGTCATGGTGATCCTCACCTTTCCTTTTTACATTTTATCCTTTGGCAAGCACAATGTGTTGGAAAGATCCAGGTATATATAGCTAATTGGATGTGGGTTTTCATGAACTATTATTGTTGACATTACCCTTGAGGTAAAAGGTTGGAGTCAAAACTATAAGCCCCTATCTTTCTCTGTGTCCGATTAAAACTTCATAACCATAAATATCGCGTGAGTGTTAGCAATTGTGAAAGACTAAATGATGGCTGAGTATGTGCACTTGCTGAGAAGCTCTTATATTGACTATTTCCTATGTTATGATAAATTGCAATTGCTTCAATGACCAAGATTACAGTTTGTTAGTTTTCAATGAAGTTTCTGATTCATACTTGAGTGTGTGAATGAATTGTTACTTTAGCATAAGATATCATATGACAATACATATATATATATATATTATATGTATGTTGCTATTCTAAGAATGGTCATGATGCCCTCATGTCCATATTTTTTTTATCAACACCTCTATCTCTAAACATGTGGACATATTTTTTGATTTCGGCTTTCGCTTGAGGACAAACGAGGTCTAAGCTCGGGGGAGTTGATACGTCCATTTTGCATCATGCTTTTATATCGATATTTATTGCATTATGGGCTGTTATTACACATTATGTCACAATACTTATGCCTTTTCTCTCTTATTTTACAAGGTTTACATGAAGAGGGGGAATGCCGGCAGCTGGAATTCTTGGCTGGAAAAGGAGCAAATATTAGAGACCTATTCTGCACACCTTCAAAAGTTCTGAAACTTCACGGGAGCATGTTTCAGAATATATAAAAATATTGGGTGAAAGAAGTACCGGCGGGGGGCCACCCACCGTCCACGAGGGTGGGGGGCGCGCCCTACCCACCTGGGCACGTCCCCTGTCTCGTGGGCCCCCTGGGGCCTCTTTGATGCCCATCTTTGGCTATATGGAATCTTTGGTCGAGGAAAAAATCATAAGCAAGCTCACGAGACGAAACTCCGCCACCACGAGGCGGAACCTTGGCGGAACCAATCTAGGGCTCCGACGGAGCTGTTCTATCGGGGAAACTTCCCTCCAGGAGGGGGAAATCATCACCATCGTCATCACCAATGATCCTCTCATCGGGATGGGTTCAATCTCCACCAACATCTTCACCAGCACCATCTCATCTCAAACCCTAGTTCACCTCTTGTATCCAATCTTTGTATCCAAACCTCAGATTGGTACCTGTGGGTTGCTAGTAGTGTTGATTACTCCTTGTAGTTGATGCTAGTTGGTTTACTTGGTGGAAGATCATATGTTCAGATCCATTATGCATATCAATACCCCTCTGATTCTGAACATGAATATGCTTTGTGAGTAGTTATGTTTGTTCCTGAGGACATGGGAGAAGTCTTGCTATAAGTAGTCATGTGAATTTGGTATTCGTTCGATATTTTGATGAGATGTATGTTGTCATCCCTCTAGTGGTGTCATGTGAACGTCGACTACATGACACTTCACCATTGTATGGGCCTAGAGGGAGGCATTGGGAAGTAATAAGTAGATGATGGGTTGCTAGAGTGACAGAAGCTTAAACCCTAGTTTATGCGTTGCTTCGTAAGCAGCTGATTTGGATCCATATGTTTCATGCTATGGTTAGGTTTACCTTAATACTTCTGTTGTAGTTGTGGATGCTTGCAATAAGGGTTAATCATAAGTGGGATGCTTGTCCAAGTAAGGGCAGTACCCAAGCACCGCTCCACCCACATATCAAATTATCAAAGTACCGAACGGGAATCATATGAACGTGATGAAAACTAGCTTGACGGTAATTCCCATGTGTCGTCAGGAGCGCTTTAATTTATATAAGAGTTTGTCCAGGCATGTCCTTTGCTACAAAAAGGATTGGGCCATCTTGTTGCACCTTATTTACTTGTAGTACTTGTTGCTCATTACAATTTATCTTATCACAAAACTATCTGTTACCGATAATTTAAGTGCTTGGAGAGAATACCTTGATGAGAATCGCTTATCATTTCCTTATGCTCCTCATTGGGTTCGACACTCTTACTTATCGAAAAGGATACGATAGACCCGCTACACTTGTGGGTCATCATGCCACCTCCTCCCCAAGTCGTCATGCTGGCGGACCATGGCTCCTCTGCCATGCTCAACACTTTAGAGGAGGCCTTCGCCGCGCTGAACCGGCTCTGGACCGATCTTCAGGGTGACGACCGGCGCATGGTGATGGGGCGTCTGGGGCTGATCTCGGGGTGGCTCCAGGACGACTCGTCAATTAGGGCGGCCTGGGGTCAGGCTGAGGCTGTCGTCGCGGAGGGCAGGAAGGAGGCCGATGAGGCCACAGCGGCTCGCGACGTAGCGCTGCATGACGCAACGTCTGCCAAGGAGCACTATCACATGGTGGAGTCTGAGCTGAAGGCCCTCCGCGATGAGCAGGCCGCCCGCACCCATCGGCTTGAGGAGCAGGAGGAGGAGCTCAAGGCCTAGGAGACTGCGCTCGCCGACCGCGACGCCGAGCTAGAGCAGGCAGCCCAGGAACATGCCACAGAGCGGAGTCGCCTGGGGAATGTGGCACCCCGGCTCAGAGAAACAGGAACGCCCCGTATTCCAACCCAGAGATCGAGGTGAAGTCTTTTGGAATACGGTATTGCTTAGCATAGAACAAACTACCTCTCTATTACAACACGAATACGAATGCAAGGTCTCCGATATTACAATGAATAACACCGGCATGGTACGCTACGCCAACCACAGTTGCTCTATGCAAGAAGCATAACAACTCGAGGCAGTGGAATCTCTATTGGCAGCGGAATAGTGAACGACGGTGATGGACTCCAATCCACAGGGATTCTGGCTGGAACATTTATCCTAGCTCATGAACACGGGAACCACATCAAACAAGCAAGCAATCCAGGCATGACCTGCAAACTGGCATGACACGCCAGGTCAGTACATTGAATGTACTTGCAAGCTCACAGTAACCAAAAGCGGTCAAGACAAACAACAGCATGGCATTAGCAGGTTAAAGCAATCATGAACATGATACTAATAGAACAACATGGCATACACAAACTGAACAAGATATGGCTAGAACAACATTAGCATGGCTTAAGCATATGAACATGATGATACTACATGCAACAGGTAAACCATATCATGCACCAACTTACTCTTATACGGCGGTTACCTAGTAACCATCTCATACATCCACTTACCAACATCGGTATCCATGATACCTACATGATCATCTCGCGATCACATAAACATCAACCGTCTACGGTATCCACGACACCTCCGCGATCCTCTCTCGATCACAACCAATCTATTTCCTCATCATCGATTCAGGGTTATCATTAATCAAGTTATTATTGTTGTTGGCTCATAGTGTGATCGACTATGAACCGGGCCCATATCCGCGGGCACGGCTATCGATAGATTTAAACACACACACTGCAGAGGTTAGTACACTGTACCCACACCACAGAACCCATGGCCTCGTACTCCCATTCGGTTGGACCAATGACATTCCGACAAAATTGAACTATTGCCATCACACTCTCCCAGCCACTCCGACAAACTCCCATTTGGGCTAAGTCCTAGGTGGCCCCGATGTCAACCCGTGACATCCAACAACCATCGTCGTGGCAAAACGTAAACGGTCTGAAACAGGGACAGGGCTTGTTACAACAACAACTAGCACACAACGTTTATGTCCGCCTACCTGATCAGGGTAGTGCATGTCCATAACCTTCCCTCTTTCGAGGCACCAGCGAGAGGCATGACAATAGACCACGTTAGGGGCTTCCCATAAAAGGCAAATGTGGTTGCATTGGGCAGCTTGATTTAGTGGCACTATGACTCAGCCAACAGTTGTTTAAGTTCATTATTATCCAGTTAAACTTGAATGCAATAAGCCAAGTCATATTAAAATTACATGATGCAACTACAATGCATGATAATGATATCAACATAAGCATGGAGGTGCAACACAATCATCGACCATAACAACAATGAAGCATTTAACCAAACGAGCATGGCATACCGACGAGCACAAGCATAACATTACCCATGAGCATATCATGACCACTAGCATCATAAAAAAATACCATGCAAGAACATAACAATAATACTACGAAGTAAGCATGTAACCAACTAGATGCACAGGAACATGCATAGCAATGGTACTTGATAACAGACGGTAAACATGCATCAGGATGAGCAACACTACTACCATCATGTACTACTACTACCAAGCATAACATGAGAAGATAATACTAGCAAGTAGTACAAGATAACAAGATGCATCGGAACATAGCATAAAGGTGAACATGAATCCACGAGCATAACCGAAACAACGACATTAGTAGCAAAGAAGTAGGCAGATAATGGGCAAACTTTTACAAAATATTCAAGTGGAAACCATGGCTACTGCATGGCTATCATGCAAGTGGCTTTTGTGGCTTGCCTGGGGGTGATGGAGACTCCAGGAAGAAGTGTGGTGATGTCGCGGAACGAAACACCGGACGGTTCTCTCTCGGAGGGGTCTGATTAGAAGCAAGGGGAAAATGGTCATTTTCATTGTGGGACAACCTAGTGAAAATCTCACCAACGGAAAGATCTCGACGAGGCAAAGAAGTGGGCGTTGGTTTCACCTTGATCGGAGTTATGGTTGAAGAGATACAAGGTGTAGAAGCTCAGGGACCTATTGGTGAAAACAATTCAGCAAACAGGCCCCTAGAGGAAAAACTGAAAGCGCCTTCGGGCCGAATACGTTTTCTGAAAAGGAAAACGGATTAAGGCCGCAGTTGATAGGAATATGCTTTCCAGAAGGGAAAACGTATTTTTAGATAAAGAAAGGAAGAAATACGCTTTCAACAACTGAAAACGTATTACGCAAAACGTGTTTCCACTTAACGTACCTGGGCCCCGGCTTTGTCTCACTTACAAGCGGGGCCCACATGATAGGGGGGTTGAGCCAGCGCTCGTCTTCTTCCTCCCGTTCCCCCATGAGTGAAACAGAGGAGAAGCGAGGCAGGGGCGCGTTCATGCGAGGGGGTCGGCCGGCCCCAGCGATCTTCGGCCGTGGCGCGGCCACCGGCAGGACCGCGGGGACCTGCCGCACCCGTTCAGAGGGAGCACGGCCGCCGGGGAGGCACAAGGAGGAGGGGAGGGGAGGCGCTAGGAGGAGGACATGGAGATGGGGGCGGTGGTGCTGCTCGGCCCTACGGGCGCTCCGGCGAGGGGGCAAGGGGGTGGGGCGACTCATGGAGATGTGGGGAGTGCGGCGGAGGTGGTGGTACAGCGAGGGGAGGCTCGATTTGGCCGAGGTAGCTCGAACTCCGACGATGGACGAGGAGGAACGGCGAACTCCGGCGAGATGTGGTCACTCCAGTGAGCAAATGAGGCGAGGAGTGGGTGAGGTGCGGAAGGACTCGGGGTAGCTTATATAGGCGCGGAGGAAGCCTCTAGAGCAACACGCGCGAGCTCGAGTAGTGCTCTAATGGAGGACAGGGGCTGGACGTGACATGGGCATGGCGTTTGCAGCGCATTCATGGCGAACCAGGAGGGGGCCCGGGCATGAGATGATGCAGAGGCTCACGGGGGAGCTCCTGGACAAGGTTGGACGCCGAGACACGAAGGGAGCGGACGAGCACAGCAGCCGGAACAAGCCAGAACTTGCAATTAGCATGACGCAAGCATGATCACCATGTGCACTGTTGCAAGCGGCATGTTCTGGTCGGGCAGACCATGTCCAGTCGATGGACCTTGCTACCATTAGTCCAAACGAAGAAATAATTCAGTCCACGGGCAAAGAATAGATTGGCAGGAGGCTCTAAAACATTGCAACAACAAAGTGTTTGTGCTGAGCAGTGGAGACACAAGCTTGGGAACGAAGGAATGGATTTTTTTTTCTGGTGATGATCACATGCTAAGGTGATGTTGATCACCAAAAATCACCTTAAGAGGAGGAGTTTAGAGGGTATTTGTTGTGCAATGCACCCCACTGGTCAGGAATGCCAAACTTGAAGTGGCACTCACATATCAAACGGGATTGAGCTGAATTTTTGTGTAGACGAGTTACTTGATGATATGAAGCCTCTGTAAAATTTTCATGCCATTTGGAAATACCAAAATGGTACTTGCTTCAAAGAGCTTCATTCTGGATAGAAACTTGGAAATATTGCATACGGCAAATGGATTAATGAAATGGGCCAAAACTTGGTGGAGAGAGTTGATATGGATAGGAGAATGTCCTGGTAAATGTTCAGCTTAAATTAAGCAATATAAAATATGGTTGCTTCACAAACTGAAAATCTGACCCGAAACCAAGATTTGGAGCTGGGCTCACATAGAAAGTTTCCATGAGCTAAAATTTGGTGGAGAGTGATGCTTTGATCATATGAAATACCTTGCAAAATTTCAACTCATTTGGATATGCCTAGCTAGTACTTCCTTCACACAGGCTTCCCTCAGACAAGAACTTTGAAAAATTGCTTGGGAATATTTACTAGGAAAATTGAGTTGACTTTGGGCATGATGCAATGCTATGGACATGAAAAGGTGTCCAAAAAGTTTGGGATCAATCAAGCAAAGATAAATAGCACTTCCTTCACAAAGTGCCATTTAGGGCAAAATAGGAAAAGAATTATTCGAGGATTGTTTTTTATGATGCCAAGCAAGGACTTTGACATATTTGAGGAATATATGACCCAAACAATTTATGAGAATTATTTGGGAATTTTTGGAGTGACAGAAATATAGGTTGTTTCACAACCTAGGGCAAAAGGATTATTCCTTTAATAGAAAAAATGAATATTCCCTAGAAAAAGAATATTGGATTAGGTCAAGGATGAAAATGACATGATCTTGGGATGATGATGAGGATGACAAGCCACTGTAAAACCTAGGAAGACATGATCTTCCCAAGTTTCAGAACCACATAGCCATAGAAAAAGCAAATCAAATCAAGAAATCCAAGAAAATCATTAGAAAAAGAAATGGGCAAAATCTAGGGTGTTACAAACCTTCCCCCTTAAACAAATCTTGATGAGGACATCAATACCATTGTTACACACACAGCCCCTGCTGCTATACATATTGGACCAATTACTAGTGCTCGCGCACGCCAATTGAATTATCAGGTACTTTCATTTCTTGGTAACGATTCTAATGTTCATGAGAATATGATGCTGCCTAAATTGGATACATTTGTTTTTCTTACAAATGAAGGGCCTAGCTTGGACAATAAAGATGAACCTTGGAGCAAGTTCAAGCATGAAGATGATGGCATGCGCAAGGGGAACAAGAACGGAGTTACAAGTGATGATTCCAGGACTTTGAAGCCACCATAATGAGTGCGTGAAGCCTTGGACGAAATATACAAGATGTCACTTTATAAATTTCGTCGAGAGGCTATTCTAGGTGCTGCGTCACCTTATTTTTGGGCCAGGCCCATGTAATTTCGAAATACTTGATTATAGGCAGTTTTTAGAGTCTGTATGTGTGGGGAGACCAGAGTTAGGGTTGGTTTCGGACCCCTCCTCGTTTGTGCCAACGACCAGATGAAGATGTCACAGAACCCCACCTTTATTAATAAAGCTTTCCTCTTCTATTCGAAATATCCAGATTGCAATCTCAGTTTCTTGCTTGTTCTTTGTTTGCTTGCAGGAAATAGACCCTCATGGTCAGGTTGATCGTGCTTCGGCGTGGTCAATAACCCTCGGAAGTTGGTTTAGCGATCGCTAAGGCGCGACGTCTTCGCACGTTCGTAGTCGGATCTTCAAAGTCGACCCCCACAGAAAATGATATATATCTCATCGAAACATCGGGACACCTTCGCCTCTTTCAAGTGGTATCAGATTTCCAGGTTGCTCGGTGAGATTTTACAGCTTTTCGTAGTTTAGATCGAGTTTGTTCTTCATACCTACAGTCCACGGAAAAAGCCAAAAAAAATTAGGGTTAGTTCATCATATCCGAACCAACCTGAGCCTTTGCATAGTCTTTTTAGTATTTTGCTTTGTTGAATTTGCGGTTGCATCGTCGTGTCTAGTTGCTGGTCTTAGAGTCTAGTCTTTTAGAGTTTTGATTTCTGGTCATAAGTTGTCATGCCGCTGCCGCACCATCATCATCGCCCCTGCCATCTACCACCACCGCTTATCCGCCATCGACCCGTCTCCATATACCATCACCAATCCGTATCCATATACCACCACCAATCTGTATCCATATACCACCACCGCTGCCATATCCTACCACCATATATCCACCACCAATCTGAGTTCCTTTCATATTAGGTTTGTTTTCGCGATCTGTGTAATTTCTGATTCAGGTTTCCTTGCCTGAGTAGGTTTCGGGAAAAAAATCTGGAGACCCCCGGGCAGTTTTTAGGCCAAAATTTTCACAGGCAAAAATATTTTTCCCTATCCTATTTTTAGGCTTTTCTGAGTCTTTTGAGCCACGTGCCATCATAGTGATTTTTTGTCGCACTTTTTCGTCGTCGGTGCCCTGATTTTCGAAAGAAAGTCAAAAAAAATTCGTGCACATCCTGTAAGTTTGACGAGGGAAGAGTTTTGAGACACTTGCCATTATAGTGATTTTTTGCAAAAAAAAAAGAGCGCAAAAAAAGAAGAGCGCCAAAAAAATAGAGCAAAAAAAAGTTCTAGAGTGTGCTTTTCCCTTGTTTACGTGCAGCGCCGTGATTTTGTTAGTGTTCTAGGCTCACGTCTCTAGCACGGTCTAGCCTAGGACCAGCACAGTACCGTCGTTGAGCGTTTATTCAACTTTGCATCTCTGAATTGATTATTGCTGACCCTTTTTGCTACCATATTATAAGCCTTCCCAGCTCCACACACATCTACGCTGTGTGTTTGATTTTCCCTGGTAATCGCTCTATCCAAGCTTAGAGAGTTTTGACTACGACGGTTGCCGATCACCGCCTGCTGCTGGGTAAGAACTGGTAAGAATTTGAGATTTGCTTGACGAATTTGTGACACCCACCACCACCTCTTGTTAGTCGTCTGTAGGATCATATTCTTGTGTGTTTCTATTGCTACTAACCATGGTAGGATCACAAGCGGACGAGACTGACTGGGAGAACATGACGAATAAGGAGTTGCATGATAAATTTCAGCAAATGATGAGTGGACAGGTGCAAGTTGTGCTAAACAAATTTGAAGATGCCATGGAGAAGATAGATGGCATGGAGAAGACGTTCGAAACAAAGCTCGATAACAAGTTTAATGAATTGCTTGCGCGTCTTCCACCACCACCACCGGCTGCCCCTAACGCACCTCTACAACAACAACAACAATGACGACAACAACAACAACGACAACAACAACAACGACAACAACAACAACGACAACAACAACGACAACAACAACAATGACAACAACAACAACGACAACGACAACAACAACAACAACAACAACAACAAGAAGAACAACAACAAACAACAACAACAACAACAACAACAAAAAACAACAACAACAACAACAACAATGTCGCCTTCCAAATCAAGTGGGACGAGCACAGCGCGTTCCCATTGACCCTGGGCAAAATTCTGGTGGTGCTGTTGATACTTCTGTCGCTCTTGCTGCTACTGCAGAGGTGGAGGACCATTACGAGGATGAGGTTGATCAAAATCTGAACTACGTGCAACCACCAGCACCACCACCACCATGTCGTCCTCAGGTATATCATCGCAACGGTAGGGCTGCACCACCATATGAGGTAGAAGATCATGACCATCTTCCTAAACTGAAATTGAATATTCCAACATTTGAGGGTAGATATGTTCCTGATATATATCTTACTTGGGAGTTAGAAATTGAACAATGTTTTACATGTTTACAATATCCTGAGGAGAGACGTGTTCCTACTGCTGTTTGTGATTTCACTAGCTTTGCATGTGTTTGGTGGTCTGGACATTGTAGATTATATCCTATTCCAACTACTTGGGCTGCGTTGAAAACTGCTATGCGTACTCGTTGGGTTCCACCATATTATCAACGTGAATTACTTCAAAAATTGCAGCGTTTAAGACAAGGAAAAAATTATGTAGAAGAATATTATTAGGAATTACAAACTGGCATGATTAGATGTGGTATTGTTGAGGAGAATGAAGCTACGCTTGCATGTTTTATGGGTGGATTAAATAGAGATACTCAGACCATTCTAGAGTATAAGGAGTATACTAATATCACTCATTTATTCCATCTTGCTTGTAAAGCTGAACGTGAAGTGCAGGATCGACAGGCATTGGCGCGAACTAACTTTTCTGCAGGTCGATCTTCATCATGGACACCACATGCATCCTCTACTTCCACTACACCAGCACCTCCATCAGGTGCCACCTCCAGCCGTGATAGAAGAAAGCAGGCACAACCACCACTATCTGCCAAGAGCACACCTATCGGGCCTGCGCAAAGCTCTTCTTCTTCCATGGCATCAACAGGGCACACAAGTGATATTATTTGTCCTCATTGTAAGGGAAGAGGACATTTTGCGAGAGAATGCAAATCTCAGCGTGTGATGATTGCTACTGAGGATGGTGGGTATGAGTCCGCTAGTGACTATGATGAGGAGACTTTGGCTCTTATTACACATGAAGAACATGGTGGAGATGATTCTGATCATGAGACGCAATACATGGCTGCTGAAGATGCTGGCATGTATGAATGTTTAGTTGCGCAACGTGTTTTGAGTGTGTAGGTTACACAAGCTGAGCAAAATCAGAGGCATAATTTGTTCCATACAAATGGAGTTGTGAAGGAACATTCTGTTCGCGTCATCATAGATGGAGGGAGCTGCAACAACTTGGCTAGCATGGAGATGGTGGAGAAGCTATCTCTCATCACAAGACCACATCCACATCCTTACTACATCCAATGGTACAACAACAGTGGCAAGGTTAAGGTAACATGTACTGTTCGTGTGCATTTTAGCATCTCTACATATGCTGATTATGTTGATTGTGATGTGGTACCCATGCAAGCATGTTCCTTATTACTTGGTAGACCATGGCAATTTGATAAAAATTCTATACACCATGGTAGAAATAATCAGTATACTCTTGTTCATAAGGATAGCCATATTACTTTGCTTCCTATGACTCCTGAATCCATTTTGAAATATGATATTAATAGAGCTAATAAAGCAAAACAAGAGAAAAATAAGAGTGAAAATCAGATTGTGGAAAAAGAATTTGAGCAACAAATGAAACCTAATAATAAACCATCTACTGTTGCTTCTGAAATTAAATTGAAAAGTGCATGTTTACTTGCCACAAAATCTGATATTGATGAGCTAGATTTCAGCAAATCTGTTTGCTATGCTTTTGTGTGCAAAGAGGCATTATTTTCATTCGAGGACGTGCCTTCCTCTTTGCCCCTGCTGTCACTAACATTTCGCAGGAGTTCGCTGACGTCTTCCCACAAGACGTGCCACTGGGATTACCACCTATTCGAGGGATTGAGCATCAAATTGACTTAATTCCCGGTGCATCGCTACCCAACCGTGCACCATACCATACCAATCCAGAGGAGACGAAGGAGATTATGCGTCAAGTACATGAGCTGCTCGACAAAGGTTACATACGTGAATCTCTTAGTCC
The DNA here is from genome assembly GCF_002162155.2 of Triticum dicoccoides. NCBI lineage: Eukaryota > Viridiplantae > Streptophyta > Magnoliopsida > Poales > Poaceae > Triticum > Triticum dicoccoides. The sequence goes on along the minus strand of NC_041380.1, from coordinate 247,279,082 downwards.
TTGTGCTGTTCCTATTATATTAGTGCCTAAAAAGGATGGTACGTCATGTATGTGTGTTGATTGTAGAGGCATTAATAATATTACTATTCATTATCGTCATCCTATTCCTAGGCTAGATGATATGCTCGATGAATTGAGTGGATCTACAATTTTCTCCAAAGTTGATTTGCGTAGTGGATACCATCAAATTCGTATGAAATTGGGAGATGAATGGAAAACGGCATTTAAAACTAAGTTTGGTTTATGAGTGGTTAGTCATGACTTTTGGGTTAACTAATGCACCTAGTACTTTCATGAGACTAATCAACGAAGTTTTACGTGCTTTCATTGGACGATTTGTGGTAGTCTATTTTGATGATATACTGATTTATAGCAAATCTTTGGAGGAACATTTGAAACATTTACGTGCTGTTTTTATTGCTCTACGTGATGCACGTTTGTTTGGTAACCTTGGGAAGTGCACCTTCTGCACCGACCGAGTATCTTTTCTGGGCTATGTTGTTACTCCACATGGAATTGAAGTTGATAAAGCCAATATTGAAGCTATTGAGAGTTGGCTGCAGCCCAAAACGGTCACACAAGTGAGGAGTTTTCTTGGCCTCGTTGGTTTCTATAGGCGTTTTGTGAGAGATTTCAGCACCATTGTTGCACCTCTCAACGAGGTTACAAAGAAGGATGTGCCTTTTGTTTGGGGTACCGCACAGGAAGAAGCCTTCACTGTATTGAAAGATAAGTTGACACATGCTCCTTTACTCCAACTTCCTGATTTTAATAAGACTTTTGAGCTTGAATGTGATGCTAGTGGAATTGGATTAGGAGGTGTGTTATTACAAGATGGCAAACCTGTTGCATACTTTTCTGAAAAATTGAGTGGGCCTAGTCTGAACTATTCTACTTATGATAAAGAATTATAGGCTCTTGTTCGGACCCTAGAAACATGGCAACATTATTTATGGCCCAAGGAATTTGTTATACATTCTGATCATGAATCTTTGAAACGCATTAAAAGTCAAGCAAAACTGAATCGTAGACATGCTAAATGGGTTGAATTCATTGAGACTTTCCCTTATGTCATTAAACACAAGAAGGATAAAGAAAATGTTATTGCTGATGCATTGTCTTGTCGTTATACTATGCTTTCACAACTTGACTTTAAAATATTTGGTTTGGAGACCATCAAAGATCAATATGTGCATGATGCTGAATTTAAAGATGTATTGCAGAATTGTAAGGAACGGAGAACTTGGAACAAGTTCGTTCTTAACGATGGATTTGTGTTTCCTGCTAACAAGCTATGCATTCCAGCTAGCTCCGTTCGTCTTCTGTTGTTGCAGGAGGCGCATGGAGGAGGATTAGTGGGACACTTTAGCATCAAGAAGACAGAGGATATACTTTCTACACATTTCTTTTGGCCAAAGATGAGACGGGAGGCGCATGGTTTATATATGCCTTTGCCTGTACCTAGTGTTCCTTGGGAGGATATATCTATGGACTTTGTTTTAGGTTTACCTCGAACAAAGAAGGGGAGGGATAGCATATTGTTGTCATGGGTAGATTTTCAAAAATGGCACACTTTATACCATGTCATAAAAGCGATGATGATGTTAATGTTGCTGATTTGTTCTTTCGTGAAATTATTCGCTTGCATGGTGTGCCAAATACTATTGTTTCAGCTCATGATACTAAATTTCCTAGCCACTTTTGGAGATGTTTATGGGCAAAGTTGGAGACTAAAATGCTTTTTAGTACTACTTGCCACCCCCAAACTGATGGACAAACTAAAGTAGTCAATAGAACATTGTCTAGTATGATTAGGCTTGTTTTGAAGAATAATAAGAAAATGTGGGAAGAATGCTTGCCCCATATTGAATTTGCTTATAATCCTTCATTGCATTCTACTACTAAGATGTGCCCTTTTGAAATTGTGTATGGTTTCCTACCTCCTGCACCAATTGATTTGTTGCCTCTTCCATCTTCGGAGAAGGTTAATTTTGATGCTAAAGAAAGTGCTGAATTGATTTTAAAAATGCATGAGTTAACTAAGGAAAACATTGAGCGTAGGAATGCTAAATATAAACTTGCTGGAGATAAGGGTAGAAAACATGTTGTGTTTGCACCTGGAGATCTTGTTTGGTTACATTTGCGTAAGGATAGATTTCCTAATTTGCACAAATTAAAGCTAATACCACGTGCTAATGGTCCTTTTAAGGTGTTAGAGAAAATAAATGATAATGCATATAAACTTGAGCTGCCTGCAGATTTTGGGGTTAGTCCCACTTTTAACATTGCAGATTTGAAGCCTTATTTGGGTGAGGAAGATGAGCTTTCGTCGAGGACGACTTCATTTCAAGAAGGGGAGGATGATGAGGACATCAATACCATTGTTACACCCATAGCCCCTGCTGCTATACATACTGGACCAATTACTAGAGCTCGCGCACGCCAATTGAATTACCAGGTACTTTCGTTTCTTGGTAACGATTCTAATGTTCATGAGAATATGATGCTGCCTAAATTGGATACATTTGTTTTGCTTACAAATGAAGGGCCTAGCTTGGACAAGAAAGATGAACCTTAGAGCAAGTTCAAGCATGAAGATGATGGCATGCGCAAGGGGAACAAGAACGGAGTTACAAGTGATGATTCCAAGACTTTGAAGCCACCATATTGAGTGCATGAAGCCTTGGATGAAATATACAAGATGCCACTTCATAAATTTCGTCTAGAGGCTATTCTAGGTGCTGCGTCACCTTATTTTTGGGCCAGGCCCATGTAATTTTGAAATACTTGATTATAGGCAGTTTTTAGAGTCCGTATGTGTGGGGAGACAAGACTTAGGGTTGGTTTCGGACCCCTCCTCCAAGGGCCACGAAATTCCGCCCCTCTCTTCTCCATATATACAGCCCTTAGGGCATCGTTTAGACTTTGGGTTTTGTTTAGATTAAAAGTTCGCCATTGCTGCAACTTCGCGTACTTCGTTTGTGTCCAACGACCAGACCAAGATGTCACAAAACCCCACCTTCATTAATAAAGTGTTCCTCTTTTGTTCGCAATATCCAGATTGCAATCTGAGTTTCTTGCTTGTTCTTCGTTTGTTCGCAGGAATAGACCCTCGTGGTCAGGTTGATCGTGCTCCGGCGTGGTCAATAACCCTTGGAAGTTGGTTTAGCGATTGCTAAGGCGCGACGTCTTCGCACGTTCATAGGCGGATCGTCAAAGTCGACTCCCACAGAAAACGATATCTATCTCATCAAAACATCGGGACACCTTTGCCTCTATCAAATCTCGTCCTCGAGATTTGGTTGCTTAGGGAACATGTTAATATTCCGACTTGAAGAAACCGTTTCCAACTTGGGTTTCTCTTATTTACTCTTATATTATGTTCCCACTAAATTGGATCAGACTGCCTGCCTTGGTCTGGGGTGGTTTGCTTAACCGTACCTAACATACTGACCGGACTTACCACATATGTTCTTGTTCATACTGACTCATATTTTTCCTTTATATTTGCTGGCTTAGGTGTGGTCCGGAAGATTATCATTACTGACATACATGTCCTTCTCGATACTGATCCTTGGTAGAGATCTTATTCTCGTATCGAGTACCGAGGATATTCCACGGAGTTGGTAACATATTTTCTCGTGGAACTAGGAATACCTTCTATCCAGGCATCGAACTACTTGAATATATGTATGCCTTTTGGGTTCAAAACAGTGATGTGAATCATACCTATTCTTCTGCTGGATCTTGACATCTTGTAGGAGTTTCTGACTTATCTTTACTGGCTTCACAGTCTTGAGTATCCAACCTGTACCAAACGTTTGACTGTTGCTTGACATGACTGATAAAAAATGCACCATTTCCTAATGATAACATTTGAGACTTGATTGGCAGTGATCTTGGCAAAGAATCCTGCTCACGGTAGGCTATTCATTAACCTATTCCCATATGTGAGAGCACATGCTTTCTGATTTAATACCCTGATTCTTCATTTTCCCGGTATTCTCATGTGGATAGTAGGTTGTGCGATACTTTAGCACGGTTACTGAGGTCAATATATTGCGTTGTCCTTGGGTCGGACTTGACAAGCTCGAGTATTCAATGCTGACAGTTCTGAGCATATACTGTGGACTGAGCTGATTGCCTTGATACAAGGTCTTGTATCATTGGTCTTGCTCCATCATTATTATTTTCTTCATCTGGATCTTTAACTGAAAGAGTGGGGCCTTATATAGCCTTGACTACTATCACGGCCCTAAGTATTGTCATGTGCAATATCTTGCAATTCATACTTTGGTCTCAAGTCTCGGGATATTTATCCAGTTCACGTGTGATTGTACGGATCTCATTACTGTTGTCGACTATGCCGGACAGTGACAGGATTAATAACATCACCTTGTCGAGTGTGCGGGGGCTGATCTTTATAATTACTACCGAGATGGTGTCTCAATGTTTTCTTTCTTCAAGACTTGTCGGTTCTTGCATCACCCACTGGTTTTCCTTCACTTGCATATCCAGTGAGGTGGTCGGATGCGTACTAGGAATTCTTCCTTGTGCGAGGAACTTGCATGAACTTGACAGTATACTCACCGTAGGTATAAATATCTGATTCTCGAGGCCTACCTTTGTTCTGACTGATTCTTGTTTTTGTCCCTACCGTTGCAGATCTGACACTTGAGGAACACTTTCATATGCTGACAATTCATTGTTTAATATCTTGTACCAGTGTCATATTGTAGAAGATTGGGCGGCTTGCATTGGAAGCCACCGGGAGTATCTTGCTAAGGAAGACTAGATGGCTTGTGCTCGAAGCTTTTGGTAGATATGTTGCTGAGGAAGGCTGGATAGCGTACCTCAGATGCTTCCCCCCTTAAAGACATGCTGGGGAAGATTCGGTACCTTAAGCCAAAAGCTTCTTGCAGTATCTTATTGAGTAGACTGAATATCTTGCACGTGAATCCATTCATACCTTACTGAAGAAGATTGAGGAATCTTTCCTTGTACGCTTTGCTGATAAATTGTGGAGAAGGACTGGGCTGATATTCCTTGTGAACGGAATAACATATATATACATATTCTTGACATTTCAGCTGTTGATTACTTGTATGACAAGAATTGTCTGACCATCCTTCTTTCTTTGACTTGAAATGCATGTTGGCCTTGGATCCAATTTTGTGCTCCTACTGGTTTAATACTTCCTGCAATAAAGATGTATCTCTAATGGGTACTTGTTACTGAAAGTCTAAGCAGAATATAACTTGTATTCAGACCAGATGTCTGCAATACAATGTTGTCAGCTAAAAATCTCATTGATTTTAACTGAGTTCCTTGGTGTATGTCTTTAATTCTCACGGCTTCTTCTGATCCGTTGTCGGTTGATGAGCAATTCTCCATAAGGGGGTAACACCGAAGATTCAAAGACACATGAGAAAACAATTTATTGCAACAAAGCACACATGAAACAAGCTACAAAGCTACTTCACACAGGCACACACAAGCATGATACTACAGCAGATGTACATGCACTACATGAATGACTACACCCTACGCTTGAGAAAACGCTCAGGAACTGACGAAGAAGCTAGGGGGTAGCGAGTGGATCCGCTGACTCCAAAACTCCGGATGGATGAGGCGGAGGGGTTGGAGAAGCTGGCGGAGACTGAGGTAGGGTGGCACCAAGCAATCTCCTGGCTCGAATGGCGTCTCGGACTAATTCGGAAATAAGATCACTCGGCCGTCATGTAACGGAACATGGCGAGGATAGCCAGGTCATCTTGAGGATTCACATATGGGAACTTGATCCGCTTAGGATTCTCGACGATGGTGGGATAGTACTGATAGGCACGGTTTTCTTGCACCATGCTCTCTTGATGACGAAGACCGGTGATTCCTGCCATTGCGGCAAGCCGAACAGCATGCTTGGGAGTAGCATCGTAACCACCATGGCAACTGTAGGTGCGCTTACCAATAGGAATCGAGGCTGGCAGATGGACATGAGAAACATATTCTAGAATTCTTCCTCTGGCAGAAAACTGGAATACTTGATAATGGGGTGTATCTCCATGGGGATAAATGTTATGGCACATGTCGCCGAGGAGGGTGGCAAAGCTGAGGGGTGCAGGAGTGGGACTGAACGCAACAGGAACAACACCGGGAGCTCTGGGAGGGCATTGAACTCATGGAAGATGACTGCCATCTACGCACAAAACAGGGGTTAGGGGTAACTGAAATAAGACTATATGCAACAACCAAATGCAGCAAGCAAGGGCAACAACAAGGCCCTATACTACCGTTTTCTAATGTTCTAGTGGACTAGAACGCTCTATAGCCAGAACTGCTCTAATACCATGTCATGTGGCACCCCGGCTTAGAGAAACCGGAACGCCCCGTATTCCATCCCAGAGATCAAGGTGAAGTCTTTTGGAATACGACACTGCTTAGCATAGAACAAACCAGCTCTCTATTACAACATGAATACGAATACAAGGTCTCTGATATTACAATGAATAACACCGGCACAGCGACACTATGCCAACCACAGTTGCTCTATGCAAGCAGCATAACAACTCGAGGCAGTGGAACCTCTACTGGCAGCGGAACAGCAAACAACGGTGATAGACTCCAATCCGCAGGGACTCCGGCTGGAACGTTTATCCTAGCTCGCGAACATGGGAACCACATCAAACAAGCAAGCAATCCAGGCACGACCTGCAAACTGGCATGACACGCCAGGTCAGTACATTGAATGTACTTGCAAGCTCACAATAACCAAAAGAAGTCAAGACAAACAATAGCATGTCATTAGCAGGTTAAAGCAATCATGAACATGATACTAATAGAACAACATGGCATACACAAACTAAACAAGATACGGCTAGAACAACATTAGCATGGCATGAGCATATGAACATGATGATACTACATGCAATAGGTAAACCATATTATAGGATCGAAAGTATGTCTAGAGGGGGGTGATTAGACTACTTGACCAAATAAAAATATAGCCTTTTCCCAATTTTAAGTCTTGGCTGATTTTAACAACTTAGCACAAGTCAAGCAATCAACCTACACATGCAAGTCTAAGAGTATAGCAGCGGAATGTAAAACGTTGCACATGAAGGTAAAGGGAGGAGTTTGGAGGGAGCAAACGCAATGTTGACACGGAGATTTTTGGCGTGGTTCCGATAGGTGGTGCTATCGTACATCCACGATGATGGAGACTTCAACCCACAAAAGGTAATGGTTGTGCGAGTCCACGAAGGGTCGACGAAGAAGCAACCTTGTCTATCCCACCATGGCCATCGCCCATGAAGGATTTGCCTCACTAGGGTAGATCTTCATGAAGTAGGTGATCTCCTTGCTCGTACAAACTCCTTGGTTGAACTCCACAATCTTGACGGAGGCTCCCAAGTGACACCTAACCAATCTAGGAGACACCACTCTCCAAAAGGTAATGAATGGTGTGTTGATGATGAACTCCTTGCTCTTGTGCTTCAAATGATAGTCTCCCCAACACTCAACTCTCTCTCACTGATTTGGATTTGGTGGAAAGATGATTTGATTGGAAAGCAACTTGGGGATGGCTAGAGACCAAGGTTCATATGGTTGGAATAGAATATCTTGGTCTCAACACATGAGCAGGTGGTTGTCTCTCAGAAAATGGATGTTGGAAGTGTAGGCATGTTCTGATGGCTCTCTCCTCGAGTGAAGAGTGGGTGGAGGGGCATTTATAGCCTCCACACAAAATCTAACCGTTACAAACAATTCACCAAACTCTATTGGACCGAATAAGAAAACTTGGTGGGACTGATTCAGTTCAAAATGTGAACGTTAGGCTTTTCGGTGGGACTGATTTGATTAGGGTTAGGGAATAATGTAATCTCGGTAAGACCGATTACACAAACTCGGTGGGACCAAGTTTGGTAATAAGCTAACCAGAGAGTTGGTCAGGCAAACTCGGTGGGACCGAATCGCTCATTTTGGTGAGACCGAAACATTACGAAAGGGAAACAGGGAGTTTGCATTGCGAACTCGGTGGGACCGATCGCTCATCTCGGTTGGACCGAAACGTTACGAGGGGAAACAGAGAGTTTGCAATACCGTCTCGATGATACCGAGATCCCTATCGGTATGACCGATATGACTAGGGTTTTTGGTAGTGGCTATGTCAAGTGAACTCGGTGGCGCCGGATAGATCATTTAGGTGGGGCCGAGTTTGACCTTTTGGTTTGGGACATATGTGGATATGAGAAAGTGGTTGAGGGTTCTTGGAGCATATCACTAAGCATTTTCCTATGGACTCAATGTGATCTTGGATCACTAAAATGGAAAAGGTAGAGTCTTGAGCTTGAGCCAATATGTGTCCTTAGAATTTTAAGGGGTCCACATTATTAATCCATGCCATGCCAATCATTGAACTTTCTGAAATGATCATCTTGAAATAGTATTAGTGCAATGAGCTATATGTTGTTAATAATTACCAAAACCACCTAGGGATAATTGCACTTTCAATCTCCCCCTTTTTGGTAATTGATGACAACATATAGATCAAAGCTTTGACAAATGATGATAAGATTGAAATACATCGTCGCTTTGAGAAGTATGTGATAAGTAAGAGCTCCCCCTAAATTTGTGCACTATTTAAGATTTGCTTTTGAATGCAAATGCACAATCGATTAGGATCATGGGTCACTCTCATGTCACATACATCTTGGTGGAGCGCTCAAAATGATATGAATTAAAACATGCACTCATCACCAAGCAATGTGAATGATAATATAAGGATATAAAAGATAATGTCATCCAAGCAAGCATTAAGGTAGCATATGATCAAACACATGATCATACAAGTATCTCACACAAGGACATAGAGTATCAACCAAGCACACAATAAAGTTCAACCAAAAAACAAGGGAGAAAAAGAAGCAAAACACTCTCTCGAAGCATATGATCTTTGGCAACAAGTTACCAAAAAGACAAAAATGCATAGTGCTATGCGTCTCTCAGGCTTGGTCTTCGGGAGGTGGTGTAGAGAGAACTCCAAGGACGAAGGCATTAGTGGATGATGCTGGAGCTGGTGCTGGAGGTGGTACTAAAGCTATTGCTGGTGCAAATGAAGTAGCTCTTGTATCACATACTGGCACTATAGCTGACCTCTGACTCCTTGGCACACGCTGAAAAGCATCCATAGTTGCCCTTCCTCTCCTCTCCTCAGCTTCCTCCTGGAGCTGCTCCACTGCAGTTTGTATCTCAGTCACCTTGAGGTCAAGATCATAGAACTTGGTGTCTACGATCCTCTCCAAGCTCTCCTGATTCTAAGTTAGGGTGGCCAAGCCCTTCTCAATCCTCAATGTAGCTTGAATTAGATAACCCAATTGATCTTGTTTGCTCTTCAGGAACACATGAGATGCTTCCTCAGCAGTTGGCATCCTTGCAGCCTTTTCTGCCTTTGCCTTGGCTCTCTTCTCCTGTGCTTGTGCTGATGAAGGTTCATTCTCATTCATTACAACTTCATTATCTTCAAAATCTAGGTATAAGGCTAAATGCTCCTTATCCAACAAGTAAGTACCTGTGCCCATCTTTGAGTTGATGAGCACCTAAATGTGTGGAGCATACCCACAAGATCTTTTCTGGTCAGCATCTATCCTCTTGATTGTCTCCACAATTGGACTCATGACCTTGAATTTTTGTGGTACATCAAAGATTTGTAGCAAGTTGATGGAATGTCCCCTTATCATCTCGTGATCTCCAGATTTGGGTAACAGAGTATGCCTTAAGATGGTGTTGATAGTGGGCAGACCAGACAACAAATAGTGCACAGATCCAAGCTTGTGTGTCTCCTTGTACATATTTTCCATTCAGTTGTGGTCCTTCTTCTTCTTCTTCTTGACATATTTTCCATTGTACATATTTTCCATTCAGTTGTGGTCCTTCTTCTTCTTGACATACACATCCAAATCACCCTCTTGCTCTTCTAGGGCATTGATTAACTTGGCCCATTCATCTACAGTTGATTGGTACCTTGTACCTTCAAACATCCACACTATCCTCCAATCTGGATCGAAATGAGCAGTGGAGTAAAATTGCATGATTAGTTCATCATTCCATTTTGTGAGCTTCTATTCAACAAACTTGTCAACTCCACAAGCTTTGAAGCTTTCATGGACGCCTGGGAAGTGATCCTCATTCTCATCAATAAATTCCCAATCGACCCATCTCATATCACTGACAATTGTCTTCTTGTCAAGCAGAATGGTCTCATAGAAGTCTTGTTGTTCTTTGGTGTGGACCTATAGTCTACTGTAGTTCTCCTCCTTATAGCATATGGATCAGACTGCCTCCAAAGTCTCAATCCTGCATCCTTTCTGATGTGCATGTCCTCAGCCATTGGATGAGCATCATTGTGATCTGGAATCTTGGGTTTCAGCTTTCTCAGCACTTGGGCTTCATCATCCTCTTCTTCGACTTCAGACATTGGGGCCTTGTTCTTCTCTTCAGCAGGAATGTTTCTGGTGCTTCTCTTGGGCTTAGAAGGCTTCTGAGCTTGAGCTATTGCTTTGGGAGCAGTTTTGGGCTTTGATGCGGCAGCCCTTGTCTTGATAGCATCTCCCATCAGCTTCTGAGACTTGGGAGCCGGAGCAGCATCCTCTTCCTATTCATCTTCTTCTGGCTCTCTCATGATGGAGGATCTACCAAGCACTCTGGCAGTGGTCTTCTTGACCCTCTCCTTCCTCTTCTTGCCATCTCCAGCCTCTTTGGGTTCAAGAGTGAACTCCATAGTTTCTTGAGTGGAGGCTCTGGCCTTAGACATCGGAATCCTTTTTGCAGGTGCCTTCTTATGTTGTTGGCGTTCTGGGAATGGGGGTCCCCAGACTTGCCTGCCTGCGGCCTGCGGCGTGGCTCAAGTGGGGGCCCAGCGCGGCCCGTCTTCATCAGCTCAAGCTCAAGACCCTCGCGAGGGGCCAAGCCTCGCGGGGTGAACGACCGGAAGCTTCCTTAGAGGCAGCCTCATCAGGCAGACTCGCGAGGAGGCAGAGAGAACAAGGCAGGGGTACCTCGCGAGGAGCCCGTGACGCAAGCCATGATGATCGAGACCAGGCGAGCGCCGGCCTGCGCAGTGTCCTTGTTTCCCCTTTGGTGCAAAGGGGGCAAGCACATGCCAAGGCACCGGGCAAAGGTTACCATTCCGGTGCAACGAGACCAAGACCAACAGAGCTGCGGCAGGACGGAGGTCACCGTGGAGCCCAAGACGGCGTCATCACCAATGCTTTTGGCAGCCGAAGACCACCTTTGGACAGGATAACCTGTACTAGATGTTCCCCTTCAAAATGGCAAATTGTTGGCGCCCTTCCCGCTCATTATCTGGGGGAGAGGCCCAGGGCCTCTATAAATAGAGCTACCCACCACAGAGTAGAGGCGGACAAGAGGGGACCGAAAAAGAGAGATAGATAGAGAGAGAGAGAGGCGATTGAACTCACCCAAGCAGTTCATCGCAGCAGCTCAAGAACACCTCTCGCGAGGTTGTTCTTCCTTCGTAATGTTCATCATCAGCCCCTGAGGCAATCCAGCACACCACACACTGGAGTAGGGTATTACACCACAACGGTGGCCCGAACTAGTATAAACCTTGTGTCCCTTGTGTTGTTCGTTGTTTCCATCTTATATCACGCGAGGAGATTGGACGTAGATCGGTAGGGGAGAGATCTCCGCGCGCACCCCAGTGTTCGAACCTCAAGGGTCTATCGGAACCCGAAATCCGAAATTTGGCGTGCCAGGTAGGGGTGCGCAGGAATCTTTCTTCCGCTGTTCGCATGCGATCTTCCGTCGTGTCCATGGCTGACGCTCGTCGGGCTCGCGCCGAGCGCCGGGCTGCTCTCGCCACCCGCGTCGCCCAGACGGCACCCATCGGCGGACGCCCTCGTCGTTCCCTGCCGCTTGCCGCCAACGCCACCACTGGCCGGGCGGGGAACGTGCAGCAGGCCTCGTCCCAGCATCCTTCGGTGTGGCGGGAGGGTCGCCCCGCCACACCGTCGCTAACTCCAGCGCCGCCCGTCGTCGCAGCTCTCCTGGGTGGCTCCCAGGCACCACCCTCGAGCCATCAAGTCAAGCCGTTCACCTGCGGGATCAGCACCACCTCCAAGCGCCGAGAAGCCCCCCGGGCTGGGTGGCGCCCGAGGCCGATCTAACCTTCGACTCGGAGGACCACCCCTTCAACCCCATCGGTTCGGGCGCGCTCCCAACGCTGTGCACCCCCACCATCTGCCAAGTGGCCGTCACCAGGACCCTCATCGACGGTGGTGACGGCCTCAACGTGCTCTCGGTGGAGGCCTTAAGCCTCCTCCACGTACCGCTGGAGCGGCTCCAACCCAGCAGGCCTTTCTCGGGCGTCGAAGCCAGTTCCACCACCTCCTTGGGACAGATCCGCCTCCCAGTGACCTTCGGCACCTACAACAACTTCCGCACGGAGCTGATCGACTTTGACGTCGCCCCCATTGTCCTCCCCTACAACGCCATCCTCAGCTATCTGGCCTTGGCTCGGTTCATGGCAGCAACTCACCCGGCGTACAACCTCATGAAGATGCCTGGGAGCAGCGGCGTCCTCACCATGTCAGGAGACACAAGGGATGCGCTGAAAGTGCTCCAGCTTGTTTTTAGGGCGGCCGCGGTGGCACAGCCCACTAGCACCGACGCCCTTGAGCCCAAGGGGGCTGTACCGACTAAAAAGAAGCAGCTATTCACCCAAGACAAGGCGGAAACCAAGCAGGTACCAGTCGACGAGGACGGGTCCACTGGTGCCACCTTCACCATAGGGGCCAACCTCGAGCCCGAGCAGGAGGAGGCCCTGGTGAGGTTCCTGCGTGCGAACAAGAAGGTGTTCGCGTGGGAACCTGATCAGTTAGCAGGGGTCCCAAGGGAAGTGATTGAGCATCACCTCAACGTGTGCCCCAATGTGCGCCCCGTGAAGCAGAAGGCGAGGCGGGAGTCCACTAAGAAACAGGCTTTCATCGTTCAAGAGACCCGGAAGCTAGAGGCGGCAGGAGTTATCCGCGAGGTCCGCTACGCTGATTGGCTGGCTAATCCGGTCGTTGTGCCAAAGAAGGGAGGAATGGAGCGCATGTGTGTCGACTTCACCAACCTCAACAAGGCCTGCCCGCAGGATCCATTTTCGCTCCCCCGCATTGACCAGATAGTTGACTCCACCATAGAGTGTGACCTATTATGCTTCCTCGATGCCTTCTCAGGCTATCACCAGATCAAGATGATGGTAGAAGACGTGGAGAAGATGGCTTTCCTGACCCCGTGTGGAGTGTACTGCTATACGTGCCTGCCATTTGGGTTGCGCAACGCAGGTGCAACCTTTCAGCGGCTGATACACATCGCCTTAGGCTGGCAGCTCGGGAGGAACGCTGAAGCTTACGTCGATGACATTGTGGTGAAGTCTCGTGAGGCAAGAACCCTGATACAGGACCTGGAAGAAACCTTTGCGAGCCTCAACGAAGTGGACCTACGGCTCAACCCGGAGAAGTGCGTGTTTGGAGTCCCCTCGGGTAAGCTCTGGGTTTCCTCGTATCCCACAGGGGCATCGAGGCCAACCCGGAGAAGTTCAAGGCAGTCGAAGACATGAGCCCGCCGAGGACCCTCAGAGAAATGCAAAAGCTCACTGGGCGTGTAACTGCGCTGGGGCGCTTCATCTCCAAGCTTGGGGAACAAGCGCTGCCCTTCTTCAAGCTAATGAAGAAAAAGGGCCCCTTCGAATGGACTAAAGAGGCTGACAAGGCATTCCAAGACCTCAAGAGGTACCTTACCAGCCCACCAGTGATGGTAGCTCCGCATCCTCGGGAACCCCTAGTGCTCTACCTTGCGGCCACCCTCCTACTCTGCTAGCGCAGCCCTGGTGGCGGTCCGGGAGGAGCGCTGCGCCAAGGCCACATCGACCGTTGGAACTGAAGCAAAGCAGGGCCGGGAGGGCCTCGCGAAGGCCGCAACCACATCCGGAAAGGAACAGCCACAGTAGGAGAACACACCCGAAGCAGGAGGGGCCTCTTCAGGCGACCAAGCACTGGGGGCTCTGTCGTCTCAAGAAATGCCTCAACCTCTGGAGGACGCAAGCTGCGCCAGCACCCTCAACCTCGTCGAGCATCCCGTGTACATCGTCAGCATAGTGCTACGGGACGCAAGGGCGCGGTACCGCATGCCTCAAAAACTCCTCCTCGCGCTACTAGTGGCCTCACGCAAGCTGCGCCACTACTTCCAAGGCCACCCCATCAAAGTCGTCTCAGCATACCCCTTGGAGAGAGTACTCAGGAGCCCCAACTCAGCTGGGAGGGTCACTGAGTGGAACATTGAGCTACAGGCATTTCAACTAGAATTCAGTACGACCAGAGTCATCAAGGGAGCCGCACTTTCGGATTTCGTGGCAGAATGGACAGAAGCGCCGGGTCTCGAGGCAGGCGAAGACCGATCACTTTCCCCGGGAAGTGAAGCACCGGATGGCTGGGTCATGTACTTCGATGGGGCGTTCTCCCGACACGGTGCGGGAGCTGGCGTAGTGCTTGTATCCCCTACCCAGGACAAACTCTACTACGCCGTACAACTCTGCTTCCGGCAAGGAGAAAAGGTCTCCAACAACATAGCGGAGTACGAAGGCCTCATAGCAGGCCTGAAGGCTGCGATTGCCTTTGGGGTAAAGCGACTCATCATCAAGGGCAATTCGCAGCTCCTCGTCAACTTGTCCAACAAGATATACGAGCCAAAGGACGAGCATAGGGAAGCCTACCTCGCTGAGGTTTGCAAGATGCAGAAACAGTTCTGGGGGCTGGAGTTGCAACACGTGCCTCGGGGCACCAATCAGGAAGCTGATGACATTGCCAAGAGGGCATCTCGGCGGCTGCCTCAGGAGCCTGGCGTCTTCGAGGAGCGGCTCTTCAAACCCTCGACGGTGCCGTCACTGTCGAGCACGGCGCAACCAAGGGAGGAGCTCCCTCAGCCGCCTGCCTCAGGAGCCCCGGTCTGCGGCCCGGCCTCAGGGACACGCCTGGTCCTGGCGTTAGAGCCTCAGGAAGGGTGTTCGATCCCGGAGCTCAAGAACTACCTGATGCAAGGGACTCTGCCAGAGAACGAGGAGGAAGCGGAGCGTGTGGCGCGGTAGGCCATAGCTTATTGCATCAAGGATGGAGAGCTCTACAGGAAACGACCAAATGACGTGTCCCTACGTTGCATCTCCCGAGAGAAAGGGAAGGAGCAACTGGTGGACATACACGGCGGAGACTGTGGGCACCACTCGTCATCACGAACCCTCGTCGGCAAGGCGTTCCGTAGTGGATTCTACTGGCCCACAGCGCTCATCGACGCCGTTGAGCTGGTAAAGGCTTGCGAGGCCTGCTAGTTTCATGCCAAGCAGATCCATCAGCGTGCGGGGGGTCTATAGACTATACCCCTCTCATGGCCATCCGCAGTTTGGGGGCTGGACATTCTGGGCCCGTTTCCTCGGGCGCCAGGGGGCTATCGCTACCTCTATGTCGATGTGGACAAGTTCACCAAGTGGGCTGAGGTGGAAGCCGTCCGCACAATCCCGGCAGGCTCTGCGGTCAAGTTCATTAAGGGCCTCGTGAGCCGATTTGGGGTGCCCAACTGCATCATCACCGACAACGGTTCGCAATTCACCAGTAATCTCTTCAAAACATACTATGCTAACCTTAGAACGCAGATATGCTACGCTTCGGTAGCACACCCCCGGAGCAATGGCCAGGCCGAGCGAGCCAACGCGGAGGTCTTGAGGGGCCTCCAAGCCAGGACCTTTAAGAAGAAGCTGGAGGCCTGTGGCAGGGGCTGGTATGACGAGCTCCAGTCCGTGCTGTGGTCAATCCGCATGACTGCGACCAAGCCAACTGGCGAGACCCCGTTCTTCCTCATCTATGGAGAAGAGGCTGTTCTCCCTCACGAGGTCAGGCATCGCTCCGCACGGGTCCTGGCATTCGACAAGACGCAGCAGGACGCCATGCGGGGGATGGATCTTGTGCTGGGGGAGGAATGCCGCCGAGAAGCCACACTGCGAGCGGCAAGGTACCAACAGGCGCTGCGATGATACCACTGCCGCCACATCCTCCCTAGAACTCTTGAGGTAGGGGATCTCATGCTCAGACGGGTTCTCTCTAGGGAGGGGCTGCACAAGCTCTCTCCCATGTGGGAGCCCATTCAAGGTTGTTCATGTCTCCAGGCCTGGCTCCGCGCACTTGGAAACCATAGAAGGGGTACCCATCCAGAACACGTGGAACATTCAACATCTCCAGAGGTTCTATCCCTGAGCGAGGCCTAGCTCCTAGGAAAGGCCCGGTGCCTGTGAAGAAGGCAAATGCCTGTGAAGCTGCCGTGTTTTGGGACAGGCCCGGTGCCTGTGAAGCTGTCATGTTTTGGGAAAGGCTCGGTGCCTGTGAAGCTGCCGTGTTTTGGGAAAGGCCCGGTGCCTGTGAAGAAGGCAAATGCCTGTGAAGCCACCGTGTTTTGGGAAAGGCCCGGTGCCTGTGAAGAAGGCCAATGCCTGTGAAGCTCGCCGCCCGTGAAACTCTCATGTAATAATGAGTGGGGGTGTACACGCCCTGGAGTCTCCGGAGTGCCGCCCTCGGGCCTCGGGGGCTCCCGCCCACGCCCAGTGGCAGCACTTAGCTCCGCACTGGTAAGAAGACGTCGAAGACTAGAATAGGTGCCGGACGCGGCTTTTTCATTTGCTTTCTGCAGTTGGCTTGGTTATTCCCGTTTGAAGTTTTATTGAAGCCGTTGATGTTCCTAACTTGCGACTCTTTGTCTTTATCGCTCGCTTGCCTCATTTTCTCTCGCACAAGTCTTGCAAGGGAGGTTTGCGGGCGCCCTCGCGAGTGTTTTTCTGCCCCGATCATTTGGAGCTTTCCTATCCAAGTCCTCTGCGGGAGCACCCCTCCCAGTCCGTGCCTCACGGGCATCGCGACACGAGCGCAGGATCTGGGCTGATCGCCCCCACAACCAAGACCGAAAGTTACCCCTCCTACTGATCCTTGTAGGGCACAAAGCGCATGGCGAGGCCATGGCCTCGGGAGGCGAGGACCGCGTCAAGCCCCACCGAGCTAAAATAATTCCCGCACACGGGTGCACGGCGCGGGAACACAGCGCAGAAATAGCGGAAGCAACACGATGGTTAACAGCATCAGTTCTAACACGCCCCCGCGGGGGCCTATACTACCTTTTATTTCTGCGCAGGAAAAGAAGGAAAGCAAAATGGGCGCGATTCGTCGTGCACCAACCCACAGCGAAGGTTCGAGCTGCTCCTGGGGCTCAGGCGGATCCCTCCTCTCGCTTCGTCAGGGCGCGACGGCGGGCTGACCCGCTACCTTCACCCAGGCAGGCGCGACGGCGCGGGGGCTGGTCGCGGCCACCGCTGGAGGAGCTGCTGCCTGAGAGGGAGTCGCCGAAGCTCAGCAAACTCCGAGCACCGCCGCCTGTACGCCCATCACCGTCTTCATCCTGGTCAGTACCGGGGCTGGGCAGGCGGCCGCGGTCATCGTCTTCGGGGCAGCACCCAGCACGACGACCGTCTTCCCCGAACACCCTCACGTAGACGGTGGCGTCACCATCGAACTTGAAGTGGAGGGTGCACCACCGGCCCAGGCCGCGCGCGCGTGCAAACGTTTGCCAGCCGCTAGTCAGGGCCCCATTCCCAGAAACGGAGACCTCCAGCGAAGCCCAGGAAGCCCTACTGCAGCAGCCGTCTGCCTGGAGCCAGAAGCCGCACCGGGCGCTGGCCGGCAGATCACCTACGAAGAAACGGGGGAGCTGGAGCCGGGTGCTGGTTGGGTCCGCTGACCACACAACAAACTCCGGCAGCACCTCCGTAGAGCGAAAGCGTGGGCTAGGGGGCGCACAGCCACGGCGTGCCCCCCATCGGCGGCCGGGCGCTCACCACCGAGCAGGGAACCGCCTCCATGGCCGCGGGAAGCCACTACGGGGACCGTGGAGTACTTGCGAGGGAGGCCTCGGCCGCGCTTGGCCGGGGGGACTCAGGCCCAGCCTGGGGGGGCTTTCCTTTCTCCGCGGCTGAGAATCTCTTTGGAGCCATGGGAGCGGCGAGTAACCAAGAAGAAGAAAAGGAGCAGCAAGAAGGGACGGGCTGAGGGGACTCGCGCAGCCCCGTACTTATAGCCGGAGGAGGCCAACCGCCGAGCACCACGATGGCAGGTAATCATGACTGGTTTCCCTGCATGCAGGGACTTATCAAGTCGTGCGGTCGCCGAGGCATCGTGGGGAAGCAGAGACGCCCACGTCCAATCAATCGCCACGCGGCGCCCAAGGCCGCAGGCTGTTGGGGCCCGCGGCGCTCCACGCTCGCCCCTTCGCTTCCCTGCTAGGCCAAGCCCGGACGCGCCGTGGGCCCTGGGGCTACTGTCGGCGTTCTAGGAATGGGGGTCCCTAGACTTGCCTGCATGCGGCCTGCGGCGTGGCTCAAGTGGGGGCCCAGCGCGGCCCATCTTCATCAGCTCAAGCTCAAGACCCTCCCGAGAGGCCAAGCCTCGCGGGGCGGATGACCGGAAGCTTCCTCAGAGGCAGCCTCATCAGGCAGGCTCGCGAGGAGGCGGAGAGATCAAGGCAGGGGTACCTTGCGAGGAGCCCGTGACGCAAGCCATGAAGATCGAGACCAGGCGGGCGCCATGCAGGCGCCGGCCTGCACAGTGTCCTTGTTTCCCCTTTGGTGCGAAGGGGGCAAGCACAGGCCAAGGCACCGGGCAAAGGTTACCATTCCGGTGCAACGAGACCAAGACCAATAGAGCGGCAGGACAGAGGTCACCGTGGAGCCCAAGACGGCATCATCACCAGTGCTTTTGGCAGTCGAAGACCACCTTTGGTCAGGATAACGTGTACTAGATGTTCCCCTTCAAAATGGCCAATTGTTGGCGCCCTTCCTGCTCATTATTTGGGGAGAGGCCCAGGGCCTCTATAAATAGAGCTAGCCACCATAGAGTAGAGGAGGACAAGAGGGGGCCGAAAAAGAGAGATAGAGAGATAGAGAGAGGTGATTGAACTCACCCAAGCAGTTCATCGCACCAGCTCAAGAACACCTCTCACGAGGCTATTCTTCCCTTGTACTGTTCATCATCAGCCCCTGAGGCAATCCACCACACCATACACTGGAGTAGGGTATTACACCACAACGGTGGCCCGAACCAGTATAAACCTTGTGTCCCTTGTGTTGTTCGTTGTTTCCAGCTTAGATCACGCGAGGAGATTGGATGTAGATCGGTAGGGGAGAGATCTCCGCGCACACCCTAGTGTTCGAACCTCAAGGGTCTGCCGGAACCCGAAATCTGACATATGTAACCCTGGCTTGGTTGTTGCGGTAGTACCATACTCTTTCTTTAGCACCTTCTTCTTAGAGCTGACTTCCTCCTCAGTGGCCACATAGTCCTCATCTTCAGAATCTGAGGTTTTCTTCTTCCTTGACCTGGTGGTTGCCTTTGGCAAATTACTGGGAGTGCTTCTACTGCCATCATCTGAGGTACTTGAGGGACTAGTGCCCTCACTCAATTGCGCTGGCTCTTCAGATCTTTTTTGGATGTCACTTTGGTCAGACATCTTGGCAAGCAAACTGACAGCAAACCCTGTGAATAGATATAGATGAGGTAGAATAGATGAGCATCACAAAGTGCAGAGTTTTTGCAAAACAAATGAGTCAAAAACATAGTTTTAGTTATCCACAGAAATCATTTCGGAGCTACCGATTTGATAGACTCGGTGATACCGAAGCAACTTTTGGAACCTAAACTAGTGAACTCGGTCAGACCGAGTCACAGTTCGGTGGCACCGAGATTGCTAGGGTTTCACAGAGAGTTGAACTCGGTCGCGCCGATTTGCAATTTTTGGTCAGACCGAAAACGCATGTGCAATGTCCTAAGCCAAATCAGTGAGACCGATTTCTACAACTCGGTCGGTCCGAGATGAGTTCGGCGAAAACCTAACCCTAAATTTTCGAATCAAACCTAACCTAAAGGATGTTTTCTCTGGATAGATTGTTTTCATACATGGTAATGATCATGGCAACGCAATGTGCTAGGAATCAGAGTAGGGAAATAGCACAAAGTATCGAACCCATACCCTAGTTCAGTGGGAGTTCTCTATGGCGACAACAGCTGAGCAGAATTTCATTGACGGCGACGGAAACCAGCAGCGGGAGGTCACTTGCGGTGAGGAGACGATCCAGAGACCCGAGGAGGCAGAGCAGGATATGTGCGGGCTGAGGAGTTGAAGACATTTCCAAATTCTCACCCGTGGGTATATATATCCCGTCCCTATTGGTGTGACCGAGTGGAACAACTCAGTGGCACCGAGATGCAGAATCGCAAGCGGTTACTACAACTCGGTGTGACCGAAAAGTTCAAATTAGTTGCACCGAGATGGAAAACCTAGATCAACTTGGTGAACTTGGTGTGACCGAAGTGGATGACTCGGTCATACCGAAATGCACAAAGAGGTTTTGGAAGTTTAAGCCTATGACGAATCGGGGACTCTGAGTGCTCCTCACACAGAGTGGTTCGAATCTGACTTGATCAGACTTTGTGATGTAGCATGAATAGAGTTTGAGACGAGAAAAGCATAGATAGATAGAGGAGATTCTTAGTCATTCTTGTCCATCCACTTGGCAAAAGAGAAAACACCAAACAATCAAAACAACAAGTGGATGTCCTCGAATGAGTAAAATATGCAATCAACATGCTCACACAATAAAATGGCAAATGAAATATGTGGCAAAGCATGCACAAACACTCTAGCATCTACCAAACAATTGGCGATGACTAGGTCATTTATATATGAGTATACTGACTGAGGAGTTAAATGAGAACATTTGATCATAGGTCATACTCATCGTTTAAGCACAAGTGGGTTACCACTTTTACATAAAGCGTTGTTGTGCTCACACCTTTAGAGTTGATTTAGCTCAATTGATTAGAGTAAAGCTCCCCCTAGATGTGATATCCCCCCTAAGAGGGATGAACTAAGCTTGGGTTTTGTCGATGATGACTTCATGTAGGTGCTGATGTAGATCATTTGGAGCAATCCATTGGAGTGAGTTGCACTTTCAATACCTATACGGGTTAGTCCCACAAGGAACAAACAAGGATATCCATAGACATAGAGTGATGTACACAGAAGATGATGTCCATGAAAGCATTAGGTTACCTTGTCCCTTGTCTTACAAACAAGAGGGTTTGTGACTCCTTGAACTAGTGCAAGATGCGGAGCTTGTTTGCACTTGTCCTTGCCCAAAAGATATGAGTGAAGTATGTTGGCGGAGTCACCCTCGAGAACTCTCTAATTCTTCTTCTTCGGGATCCACATCATCTTGATGGGAATCCTTGGAGTTGTAGTCATACTTGATGTAGGCCTTAGGAGCTTCTTCAAATGCATCAATCTCCTCTTGAAGCTTGTCCTTCCCTTTTTGCTTTTGGTCTTGTGGTGGAAGATCATCTTGAGCTTGTGTTCCTTGGAAAGAAGTAGGATCATACTTCTCTTGTTGAGGAACAAACTTCATCTTGGGTTATTGATCTTCTTTCCACTCAACTCCATTGGCATTGAACTTTCGTTCGAAACCAATACCTTGATTCTTCCGATGCCTTCCTTGCTTGCGTACAATTTCCTCAAATTGCGTACTTCCGGCAAGACTCTTGTAGACACCTTTCTCTATAATTCCCTTCAATAAGCTATTTTCTTGCTCAAGTGTAACTTGGCTAAGAGAATCATTAGTGGAATCAAGAGAACTACTAGAAGCAACAATATTGGATTTAACATGATTGTTGTTACTACTAGAAGAATAATCTTTCTTACTCTTATTGCTTGATTTAACTTGTGGCATGTAAGTAGACAAGAGTAAATTCTTGGCAATGTAATAAGAACTTTTCTTGCGAAGATCATCATTGATTGCCTTTAAGAACCCATGCTCTTGCTCAAGGTTGAGCTTTTTAAAGCATAACTTCTCATGAGTCTTTAAAAGTTCTCGATGATCTTCCAAGGTAGTTTCATGAGCTAACTTAAGAGTGTTTAGTTCTTTAGTTAGACGCCCAATCTCCTTCTTATCATCGTCATTCGTTTTATCCTGATTAGCATGATTAATAGCGAGTTCATCATAGTTTTCATCACTAGAGTTGTCAATAAGTGAATCATCATCACCTAGCAAATCATCTTCATCACTATTGAAATCAACATACCCGGGGTGTGATACCTTTGGACCTTTAGCCATGAAGCATCTTCCAATTCCTTCATTTGGTGAGTCAAATATGTTGTAGGAGTTGGTTGACACAAGTGCTAGACCGGCAACACCTTCATCTTGAGTATATTCGGAGTCGGAGTGATAACTTCTCCCGCAGTGATTGTCGGAGTCGGAGTCGGATACCCATTCACCAACATGAGCTTGATGTCTTTGTTGTGTGTAGCTCCTTGATGATTTGTCCTTCCTTTCCGAATCCTTGCTTCTCCGTGATGTTCTTCGTTCATAACGGTCATCTCTACTCCTCTCTCTTGGTGGTGATTCTTCTCTTCTACTTTTCCTTTTGGGTGAATCTTCTCTTCTTTTGTAGGAGCCGTACACTCATTGGAGTAGTGTCCGGGTCTTCCACAATTGTAGCAATTACGTTCACGACTCGAAGATCCTTTGTCATTGTAGGACCTTGACTTGGAACTTCTCTCCTTGCTTCTACTCTTGTAGAACTTGTTGAATTTCTTCACCATTAGGCTCAATTCTTCATTGAAGGCTTGTTTCTCACTTGATGATGTAGGGGCATGACATGAGGCTTTGTAAGCACCACTTGACTTGTTGTGAAGCTCCTCCTTATCCTTGAGTGACATATCATGAGAAACAATTCTTCCAATGACTTCTGTTGGCTTGAGATCTTTGTAATTGGGCATCATTTGAAGCAGTGTACACATGGTATCATATTTTCCATCCAAGGCTCTTAGGATCTTATTGATGATGAATCTATCGTTCATCCCTTCACTTCCTAAGCCGGCAATCTCATTTGTGTTGAGAGCAAGCCTAGAGTACATTTCAGCGACACCTTCACCATCCTTCATTTTGAACTTGTCAAGTTGACTTTGAAGCACATCCTATTTGGATTCCTTGACGGAGTCGGTACCTTCGTGCATATCACTCAAAGTATCCCAAATTTCCTTTGCATTCTCAAGACGGCTTATTTTGTTGAATTCTTTGGGGCACAATCTGTTGAAAAGGATATCGCAAGCTAGAGCATTATATTGCAGCATCTTCAACTCTTCCACGGTAGCTTCACGGTTTGGTTCTCTCCCATCAAAGAATTCACCTTGCAAACCAATACACACAATAGCCCAAACGGCGGGGTTATGTCCAAGAATATGCATTTTCATCTTATGCTTCCAACTAGCAAAATTAGTACCCATCAAAGTAAGGACATCTATGGTGGTAATTTCCCTTGCTAGATGACATACTCTCCTAGGTTGTGAAACCAAGGCTATGATCACCAAACGCTATGGAAATCAAGGCAAATGGAGACCAAAGCTCTGATACCACTTGTAGGATCGAAAGTATGTCTAGAGGGGGGGTGATTAGACTACTTGATCAAATAAAAATCTAGCCTTTTCCCAATTTTAAGTCTTGGCGGATTTTAACAACTTAGCACAAGTCAAGCAATCAACCTACACATGAAAGTCTAAGAGTATAGCAGCGGAATGTAAAACATTGCACATGAAGGTAAAGGGAGGAGTTTGAAGGGAGCAAATGCAATGTAGACACGGAGATTTTTGGCGTGGTTCTGATAGGTGGTGCTGTCGTACATCCACGTTGATGGAGACTTCAACCCACGAAGGGTAACGGTTGTGCGAGTCCACGGAGGGCTCCTCCCACGAAGGGTACATGAAGAAGCAACCTTGTCTATCCCACCATGGCCATTGCCCATGAAGGACTTGCCTCACTAGGGTAGATCTTCACGAAGTAGGAGATCTCCTTGCCCATACAAACTCCTTGGTTCAACCCCACAATCTTGACGGAGGCTCCCAAGTGACACCTAACCAATCTAGGAGACACCACTCTCCAAAAGGTAATAAATGGTGTGTTCATGATGAACTCCTTGCTCTTGTGCTTCAAATGATAGTCTCCCCAACACTCAACTCTCTCTCACTGATTTGGATTTAGTGGAAAGATGATTTGAGTGGAAAGCAACTCAGGGATGGCTAGAAATCAAGATTCATATGGTTGGAATAGAATATCTTGGTCTCAACACATGAGGAGGTGGTTCTCTCTCAAAAAATGAATGTTGGAAGTGTAGGCATGTTCTGATGGCTCTCTCCTCGAGTGAAGAATGGGTGGAGGGGTATTTATAGCCTCCACACGAAATCTAACAGTTACACACAATTCACCAAACTCGGTAGGACTGAATCAGAAAACTCGGTGGGACCGATTCAGTTCAAAATGTGAACGTTGGGCTTTTCGGTGGGACCCAAGTCAACTCGGTGGGACCGATTTGATTTGGGTTAGGGCATAACGTAATCTCGGTGAGACTGATTAACAAACTCGGTGGGACCGACTTTGGTAATAATCTAACCAGACAGTTGGTCAGGCAAACTCGGTGGGACCGAATCACTCATTTCGGTGAGACCGAAACATTACGAAAGGGAAATAGAGAGTTTGCATTGCAAACTCGGTGGGACCGATCGCTCATCTCGGTTGGACCGAAATGTTGCGAAGGGAAATAGAGAGTTTGCAATCCCATCTCAGTGAGACCGAGATCCCTATCGGTATGACCGATATGACTAGGGTTTCTGGTAGTGGCTATGTCAAGTGAACTCGGTGGCGCCAGATAGAACATTTGGGTGGGGCCAAGTTTGACCTTTTGGTTTGGGACATATGTGGATATGACAAAGTGGTTGAGGGTTTTTGGAGCATATCACTAAGCATTTTGAGCAAGTAAGCCATTAAGCAACACCTCATCCCCTTTTAATAGTATTGGCTTTTCCTATGGACTCAATGTGATCTTGGATCACTAAAATGAAAAAGGTAGAGTCTTGAGCTTGAGCCAAAATGTGTCCTTAGCATTTTGAGGGGTCCACATTCTTAATCCATGCCATGCCAATCATTGAACTTTCTGAAATGATCATCTTGAAATAGTATTAGTTCAATGAGCTATATGTTGTTAATAATTACCAAAACCACCCAGGGATAGTTGCAATTTCACATATCATGCACCAACTTGCTCTTATACTGCGGTTACCTTGTAACCATCTCATACATCCACTTACCTACATCGGTATCCATGATACCTTTGTGATCGTCTCGCGATCACATAAAGATCAACCATCTTCGTTATCCACAATACCTCCGTGATCCTCTCTCGATCACAACCAATCTCTTTCCTCATCATTGAATTGGGATTATCATTAATCAAGTTATTATTATTGTTTGCTCATAGTGTGACCGACTACGAACTGGACCCGTATCCATGGGCATGGCTATCAATAGATTTAGACACACACTCTGCAGAGGTTAGTACATTGTACCCACACCACGGAACCTATGGTCTCGTACTCCCATTCGGGTGGACCAACGGCATTCCGACAAAACCGATCTATTGCCATCACACTCTCCCAGCCACTCCGACAAACTCCCCCTTTGGGCTAAGTATTAGGTGGGCCCGATGTCAACCCGTGACATCCAACGGCCACCATCGTGGCAAAACATAAAGGGTACCAAATGGGGATAAGGATCCTTACAACAACAACAACAACGGGCACGCAAGGTTTATGTCCGCCTACCCGATGAGGGTAGCATGCGCCCATAACCTCCCATCTTTGGAGGCACCGGCGAGAGGCATGACAATAGACCGCATTAGGGCTTTCCCATAAAAGGCAAATGTGGTTGCACTGGGCGGCTCGATTTTGTGGCACCATGACTCAGCCAATAGTTGTTGAAGTTCATTATTATCTGGTTAAACTTGAATGCAATAAGTTGAGTCATATTAAAATTACATGATGCAACTACAATGCATGAGCATGATATCAACATAAGCATGGAGGTGCAACACAATCATCAAGCATAACAACAATGAAGCATTTAACCAAATGAGCATTGCGTACCGACGAGCATAAGCATAACATTACCCATGAGCATAGCATGACTACTAGTATCATAAATAAATACCATGCAAGAACATAACGAGAATGCTACCAAGTAAGCATGTAACCAACTAGATGCAAAGGAACATGCATTGCAACAGTACTTGATAACAGACGGTAAACATGCATCAGGATGAACATCACTACTACCAGCATGTACTACTACTACCAAGCATAACATGAGAAAATAATACTAGCAAGTAGTACAAGATATAAACAAGATGCATCGGAACATCGCATGAAGGCATGAATCCAAGATCATAACCTAAACAACGACAATAGTAGCAAAGAAGCAGGAGATAACAGGCAAACTTTTATTAAATATTGAAGTGGAAACCATGGCTACTACATGGCTATCATAAAAGTGGTTGTTGTGGCTTGCCTGGGGGTGACGGAGACTCCGGGAAGAAGTGCGGTGAAGCCGCGAAACAAAACGCCAAACGGTTCTCTCTCGGAGGGGGCTGATTAGAAGCAAGGGGAAATGGTCATTTTCACTGTGGGACCACCAAGTGAAAATTTTACCAACAGAAAGATCTCGATGAGACGAAGAAGTGGGCATTGGGTTCACCTCAATCGGAGTTACGGTTGAAGAGATACAAGGTGTAGAAGCTCGGGGACCTATCGGTGACAATTTTTCAGCAAATAGGCCCCTAGAGGAAAACTGAAAGTGCCTTCGGACGAATATGTTTTCTTGAAAGGAAAACACATTAGGGCCGCAGTTGACAGGAATACGCTTTCCAGATGGGAAAACATATTTTTACATAATGAAAGGAAGAAATACGCTTTGAACGAACTGACAGCATATTCTGCAAAACGTGTTTCCACTTAACGTACCTGGGCCTGGGCTTTGTCTCGCTTACAAGCGAGGCCCACACGATAGGGCGGGATGAGCCAGCGCTCGTATTCTTCCTCCTGCTCCCCCACGAGGGAAATAGAGGAGAAGCAAGGCAGGGCAGGGGCGCGCTCAGGCGAGGGGGCCGGCCGGCTCCAGCGATCTCTGGCCATGGCGCGGCCACCGGCGGGACCGCGAGGACATGCCGAACCCGTTCAGAGGGAGCACGGCCGCCGGGGAGGTGCGGGGAGGAGGGGAGGGGCGGTTCCAGGAGGAGGACAGAGAGGTGGGGGCGGTGGTGGTGCTCGGCGCTATGGGCGTTCCGGCAAGGGGACAAGGGGGTGAGGCGACTCATGGAGATGTGGGGAGTGCGGTGGAAATGTCGGTACAGCTAGGGGAGGCTCTTTGGCCGGGGTAGCTCGAACTCTGATGATGGCCGAGGACGAACGGTGAACTCTGGCGAGATGTGGTCACTCTGGTGAGCAAATGAGGCGAGGGAGGAGTGGGTAAGGTGTGGAAGAACCTGGGGCAGCTTATATAGGCACGGAGGAAGCCTCTAGAGCAACACGGGCGAGCTCGAGCAGTTCTCTAATGGAGGACAGGGGCTGGACGCGGCATGGGCATGGCGTTTGCGGTGCATTCATGGTGAACCAGGAGGGGGCCCCGGCACAAGACGATGCATAGGCTCACGGGGGAGCTCCTGGACAAGGTTGGACGCTGAGACACGGAGGGAGCAGACGATGATCCAGAGCTCGCAATTAGCATGACGCAAGCATGATCACCGCGTGCACTGGTGCAAGCGGCGTGTTCTGGCTGGGCTGACCATGTCCAGTAGATGGAACTTTCTACCCTTAGTCCAAACGAAGAAATAATTCAGTCTAGGGGCAAAGAAGAGATTGGCAGGAGGCTCTAAAACAATGCAACATCAAAGTGTTTGTGCTATGGAGTGGAGACACAAGCTTGGGAACGAAGGAATAGATTTTTCTGCTGATGATCACATGCTAAGGTGATGTTGATCACCAAAAATCAGCTTAAGAGGAGGAGCTTAAAGGGTACTTGTTGTGCAATGCACCCCACTGGTCAGGAATGCCAATCTTGAAGTGGCACTTACATATCAAATGGGATTGAGTTGAACTTTTGTGTAGATGAGTTATTTGATGATATGAAGCATCTGTAAAATTTTCATGCCATTTGGAAATACCAAAATGGTACTTACTTCACAGAGCTTCATTCTGGACAAAAACTTGGAAAAATTGCACAGGGCAAATGGATTAACGAAATGAGCCAAAACTTGGTGGAGAGTGTTTATATGGATAGGAGAATGTCCTGGTTTCAGCTTAAATTAAGCAATATAAAATATGATTGCTTCACAAACGGAAAATCTGTCCAGAAACCAAGATTTTGAGCTGGGCTCACATAGAAAGGTTACATGAGCTAAAATTTAGTGGAGAGTGATGCTTTGATCATATGAATTATATTGCCAAATTTCAACTCATTTGGATATGCCTAGCTTGTACTTCCTTCACGCAGGCTTCCCTTAGACAGGAACTTTGAAAAATTGCTCAGGAATATTTACTAATCAAATTTAGTTTAATTTTGGCATGATGCAATGATATGGACATGAAAAGGTGTCCAAAAAGTTTGGGATAAATCAAGAAAATATAAATAGCACTTCCTTCACAAAGTGCCATTTAGGGCAGAATAGGAAAATGATTATTTGAGGATTATTCTTTTATGATGCCAAGGAAGGATTTTGACATATTTGAGGAATATATGAGCCAAAAAAATTATGAGAATTATTTGGGAATTTTGGGAGTGATATAAATATAGGTTGTTTCACAACCTAGGGAAAAAGGATTATTCCTTTAATAGAAAAAGGAATATTCCCTAGAAAAAGAATATTGGATTAGGTCAAGGATGAAAATGACATGATCTTGGGATGATGATGAGGATGACAAGCCACTATAAAACCTAGGAAGACATGATCTTCCCAAGTTTCAGAACCACATAGCCATGGAAAAAGCAAATCAAATAAAGAAATCCAAGAAAATCATCAGGAAAAGAAAAGAGCAAAATCCAGGGTGTTATAGGGAAGCTGAAGGAAGAGACGGAGGTGGCCCAGGCGTTCCACGCCAAGATTGTCTCCGAGGAGAAGGCCCGGCTGGAGGCCAGGGAGAAGTCCCTCGCCGCGGCTGAGAAGGGGCTGCCATGGGGCGCGAGGCCTTCATCTCCCTCGAGCTGAGGTCCCGCACGGCTCTACAGACCCTTTATGGGGAAGGGTACGAGGAACCGTTGGCTAGTCTGGAGGAGGGCCTCGCCTGGCTGCTCCCCAAGCTCACCACGACGCTCGAGGGCATCATCGTCGGAGTAGGCACCATGGTGGAGGGGGAGAGTCGCGCGCTTTTTACCTCAGTTGCGACGCGCATCTTCAGCCACCTCCACCTTCGGGACCCAAGCTTCGACCTTGGCGTGCTACTCCAACCTGTGGCCCTTGAGTTCTGCGATGTTGTCGCCGAGGCCCTGGAGAAGCAGGTGGAGGCCCTGCTGCAGAAGTTCCTCTATGTCGACCCCACGACCGGGGCCAGTGGCGAGGACGGCGACAACGTTGTCGATGACGCCCCCACCCCAGGCAAGCAACGACGGCGTCCAAGGCTGAAGACGAGGTCCGAAGGCGGCGCTTCCTTTCGTTTTAAACCTGCGACATTTACCGTGCCTCATGGAGGCGTGAGAACTTCTGTTTTGAACTTTAAGAGACAATATGTTCTATAATAATTTGCTAGGACTCCGCGATTTCCTTCCTGCTTGCCTTTAGTATTCTGCATCGGCATGGCCCGACCTCGCGCATACCTCAGCTGCCGTTGGGGCGTCCGGATCACCAGGATGAGACCATGGGGTGAGGGGCTACATGACTAGTGAGGCCCCTGAGTCGCGATGCTCAGGGGTCCCCCTTGACGTACGAACAACCCTCAAGATGGAGACGTGAGCGTCGTTTTTAGCATTCTGCGTTGGCAGGGGCCGCCCCCCGCATACCTCAGCCATTGTTGGGGCGTCTGGATCACCAGGACGAGACCAAGGGCTGAGGGGTTATGTGTAACACCCCGGATGTAATTTGCCATATTTGTAACTCCGACTCTTGCCATTCTCGGCTTTAAGTTATGAGATTCCCTCTGTGGTTGGGTTTTTGTCTTCATTTTGCATTTTGTTCATGTCATGCATTTCATATCATGTCATCATGTGCATCGCATTTGCATTCGTGTTCGTCTCATGCATCTGAGCTCTTTCCCCGCTGTCCGTTTCGCAATTCGACACTCCCACGTGCACCGGCGCACCCCTCTTGTATTTTTTCGTGAGCGGGTGTTAAAAGTTCTCGGAATGGACTAAGATTTCCCAAGTGGCCTTGGTACACCACCGGTAGACCGCCTGTCAAATTTCGTTCCATTTGGAGTCCGTTTGATGCTCCAACGGTAAACCGGGTAACCGCAAAGGCCTCTTGTGTGTTGCAGCCCAACACCCCTTCAAAATGGCCCAATAACCCATCTAAACCATCTCCATGTCCTCCGTCGTCAGGTCACGATCGTGTGGGCGAAAACTACACCTCATTTGGACACTCCAAACTCCCCCTACCTATAAATATGTGCACTCCTCCGAAATCCCGAGTCCCGAAACCCTGGCCTCATCCCACTCCGCCGCCGGACGAGTCGCCACCGCCGCCCGCAGCCATTGGCGTGCTGCCACGTGGTAGCGCCACCGCCCCCCGCCCGAGCCCGGGTCAGGCCCCCGAAGCCCGCGCCGCCTCCTCCGCGTCCGCTCCCCGCCGCAGCGCTCCCCCGCCTCGCCCGCCTCTCCGGCCGCCGCCACCCACCTCGCCCGCCTCGTCGGTCGCTGGCCCCATCGCCTCGCGCCACCCCTTCCTCGCTGCCGCGCCCGGATCCGGCGAGATCCGGCCGGATCCGCCACGGCCCAACCCCGCCGGCGCCTCTCCTCCCCATGCTCCGACCACCGCGGCGACCAACTCCGGCGAGTGCTCCGGCTGCCTCGGGTCCCGTGCCCTGGAACCCTAGATCTGGAGGTCGAACCCCCCTCGTTTTCCACCAATTCCTTTTTGTGCAATAATTTTATGCCTCCTTCATTGCTTCATATCTTGGTGTCCGTGACTCCAAATGATGCATATGATATATCAAATTGTTCGTCTCGTTGAGCTCTTCATGTCAGTAGCATTTCCATGCATGTTCATTTTCATTATGGTACCATTTTCATTGATGCAAGTGTGCTATAAAATGCTAACTGTTGTTTCTTATCATATCATGGTGATTTGTCATTTTTGTCACATTTGATGTGTGCATCGTATGAGTTTGAGGTCTACATGTGTTTTGAACTACAACATGCCATATTTACAAAGGTGCTTGTCTTGCATTTTTGTGATCTATGTGGTGACTAGCACAAGCATTCAAAGTAGCCTCCGCAATGTTGCTGTTTTCAGGGACTTAGGATTTTGCCAAGTCCTTTTCCTACTGTTATTTTGATGCCATGTAAACTTGATGATACATAGTGATCCATGCTTATTTTGAGATAATTCAGTAAGGGTGATTTGAATATGTGGTTATGCTCTATCCATCCACGCCCCTGTTTGCAATTATGGAATGCCCGAGCATGTCTTGTTCTTGCTGTAATTTTGCTATAAAATGTTCCTGGCAGAATGTTAACATGTTAATCAATTTTTCCATGGTTGTTGCTTGCGATCCATGCATCCTATGAACTTGCTCTTGCCATGGTTAGCTTCATGAACATGTCATCTTGCTATTGGTATGCTTGTTTTTTCATGCAATGCTTTGTGGTGAGTGGTTCATACTCGCAAAGTTTCTATCATAATTCTATTTATGTCATACTTTGTTTTTCTGCTAAGTCTGAAACTGTTAATAAACCTTGCTATGTTTACATGGGTGCCATCATATCTTCTGTGCCTTTTTGGCTCATGATTAGTAAGGGACTTTTGATCTATGCGTTTAGTAGAATCATTACATGCCTTGGTTTGCTATGATATGTTCCTGTAGCATGTAGTTTGCTTGCTCTAAACTTTGCTTCCTGATGTTGTTTTTCACATGTTAGTATTTTCACTAAGTCTGTGATGCTGATATCTTTTGCACTTTTGCCATGCTTGTTTGAACCTGCTCTTGTGTGATTTAACCGTAGCTCAGTGTTCATGTTTTTCCAAGCACCTCTTGTACATCACTGCCATATGCTTTGTTGCTATGTTGGAGTGTAGTAGCTTAGTTTCTTGTTGCATTCTAAGTGGCATCATGCTGTTAATCGCAGAATAGCATCAACCTTGTTTTGCTTGCCATTTGCAAACCGTCCATCCGTTTCCGGTGATCTTTATATCAATTTCAACCAAAATCATCTCATCTTTCCAGAGGCACACTTGGTTTGCCAAGTTGAGGCCTTGATCATTCTTTCCCTTTCGGAGCACGCATATGCATTGCATATCATGTCTCACATATCATGCCATGTATAGCATCATGTTGCTTGTGCATTGCACCGTGATTGATTGTTAGTCCTTTGCTTATGTTCTTGCTTTGGGTAGAGCCGGGAGACGAGTACGTGAACGAGGAACCTGTTGAGTACGCTAACGAGGATCAAGCTTTCGACAACTCCGAGAACTTTGCAGGCAAGATGACCATACCCTCAAAATCACTTCTATCTTTGCTTGCTAGTTGCTCGGTCTATTGCTATGTCGCGCTACCTACCACTTGCTATATCATGCCTCCCATATTAGCACGTCAATCCTCTAACCCACCTTTCCTAGCAAACCGTTGTTTGGCTATGTTACCGCTTTTGCTCAGCCCCTCTTATAGCGTTGCTAGTTGCAGGTGAAGATGAAGCTTGTTCCATGTTGGAATATGGATTTTGTTGGGATATCATTATTATATCTTATTTACTTTAATGCACCTATGTACTTGGTAAAGGGTGGAAGGCTCTGCCTTATGCCTGGTGTTTTGTTCCATTCTTGCCGCCCTAGTTTCCGTCATCCCGGAGTTATGTTCCTTGATTTTGCGTCCCTTACACGGTTGGGTGTTATGGGAACCCCTTGACAGTTTGCTTTGAATAA
Source organism: Triticum dicoccoides (assembly GCF_002162155.2). Lineage (NCBI taxonomy): Eukaryota > Viridiplantae > Streptophyta > Magnoliopsida > Poales > Poaceae > Triticum > Triticum dicoccoides. The sequence goes on along the minus strand of NC_041380.1, from coordinate 247,245,990 downwards.
AACTCCTCCAGCAAGGCCCCACCTTGGTTTTAACATTTGCCACCTAAGCCTTTTTCCCTTGGGTTCCACGGACTCAAGGGTCATCTTTATTTTAAACCCCCGGGCCAGTGCTCCTCTGAGTGTTGGCCCAAAACAGAGCCACTTGCAGCGCCACCTCGGGGAAACTTGAGGGTTCGTTTTAGTTGTACGTAGTGTTCATCCAGTGTGCCCTGAGAACAAGATATGTGCAGCTCCTATCGGGATTTGTCGGCACATCCGGGCGGTCTTGCTCGTCTTGTTTTACCATTGTCAAAATGTCTTGTAACCGGGATTCCGAGACTAATCAGGTCTTCCCGTAGAAGGAATATCCTTCGATGACCGTGAAAGCTTGTGATGGGCTAAGTTGGGACACCCCTGTAGGGTATAAACTTTTGAGAGCCGTGCCGCGGTTATGTGGCAGATGGGAATTTTTTAATATCCGGTTGTAGACAACTTGACACTTAACTTAATTAAAATGAATCAACCACATGTGTAGCCGTGATGGTCTCTTTTCGGCGGAGTCCGGGAAGAGAACACGGTGTTGTGTTATGCCTGATCGTAAGTAGTTTCAGGATCACTTCTTGATAACCCCTAGTTTCTCGACCGTTGCGTTGCTTCTCTTCTCTCTCTTATTGGCGTATGTTAGCCACCATATATGCTAGTGCTTGCTGTAGCTCCACCTCACTACCCTTTCCTACCCATAAGCTTAAATAGTCTTGATATCGCGGGTGTGAGATTGCTGAGTCCTCGTGACTCACGGATACTTCCAAACAGTTGCAGGTGCCGGGGATACCAGTGCAGGTGACTATACCGAACTCAAGTGGGAGTTCGATGAGGATTCGGGACGTTACTATGTTTCTTTTCTGGATGATCAGTAGTGGAGCCGAGTTGGGACGATCAGGGATCTAGCATTTTGGGTTGTCTTTCTTTATTTTGGTTCCGTAGTCGGACCTTTGATTGTACTTTGGATGATGTATGGTTTATTTATGTATTGTGTGAAGTGGCGGTTGTAAGCCAACTCTTTATCCCTTTCTTATTCAGTACATGGGATGTGTAAAGATTACCCCTCTTGCGACAAGCCTACCATGCGGCTATGCCTCTAAGTTGTGCTCCGACACGTGGGAGATATAGCTGCATTGTGGGTGTTACACTATGTGACCAGTGAGGCCCCTGAGTCACGATGCTCAGGGGTCCCCCTTGACATACGAACAGCCCTCAGGAAGGACACATGAGCATCGATTTTAGCGTTCTACATCGGCAGGGCCCGGCCCTGCGCATATCTTAGCCGCCGTTGGGGCGTCTGGATCACCAGGAGGAGACCAAGGGGTGAGGGGCTACGTGACCAGTGAGGCCCCTGAGTTGCAATGCTCAGGGGACCCCCTTGACGTATGAATAGCTCTCCATACCTTTCCTTGCCAGGCTTTCGCATGGGAGGGACGCGAGAAGACCAGGTCCAAGAGACCTGATGAGGTGGTGTACACCAAGCGTGACCTGGGCGTAGCCCCCGTGCCTAGCCCCCTCACGTGACCCTCCCGAGGGGAAAGCGGTGCGGTGAGGCTAAGCAGCAAGCCTAGTGGCTCTCCTGAGGTTACTGCAACTGCTAGGGTGCCCTCAGTTGTTTATTCACTGGTGCGGATCATAGTGCTTCCACTCTTGCACGGGCATAGCCGCTCCTCGATCATGTCGTCCGCCAGCGCGGAGCATGGGGCTTCCACTGGTGCGTGGGTGGGAGATCCTCTGAAGGGAGATACCAGGGCGTGTATAGCCCCGTCCTGGCACGTGGCCTACACACCAGGATTGGAGGAGGTGTATATGGGCACTCGTGAGACAGCGTAGGACTCACGAGGCCCTACCTCAAGGTGGGTTGGACCTGAATTTTGGTTCGGAACATTTGCAAGGGTCCTGCGAGATGGTTAGGTAGCCTACGCGGAGTGAATCTCCGGAGGATAATGCATGAGAAGGCAAGACACCAACGACCCCAGGAGGTGACGTGAACGGGGCCGGCCCGCCAGACAGAGCTCAGCCGTTGGGATTGTCGACGCTGCAGGGACGGACCCGAGAACAAACGCCATGCCCAATCTTCTCATGCGAAGATCCTGAAGAAAGACAACCAGTGCGCGGCTCCCGCGACGGCGAGGCACCGGGTCATGCGCCCTAACTTATCCGCTCTTGATAAGCTCATGCGAGAACAAGGCACCAAGGGCCATGGGAGGTGACGTGCACGGGAGCTGGCCCGCGAGACAGAGCTCAGCCACTTGGGTTTAGTGACGCTGCAGGGACGGACCAGAGCACAAACGCCATGCCAGTCCTTAATCATGAGACGGCCACGGGCGGGGTTTCAAGGGCGTACAACATTCTTGGCGGTGAAGCGCCGGACAAGCAGGTGATGACATAAAGCAACTCATGAAAGGGTAAGGCTAGTTCTGATATATGCGAAAAAATGATACATGCCGCAGGGACAGACCCGTACGGCTTGGGGATAATGCAGCGTAAGGGGCACCCCCAACTGAGTAAACCCAAAAAGTGTCACATGGCACCGTTGCTGAAGAAGTGCCGGAGTAGCTAAAGACGTGTGTCGCAGAAGTCGCTCCTCACGAGTCGCCAAGCTCTTGAGCCTCGTGAGGCTGGGGAGGCCCAGGGGGGCTCGCGAGGGTCCATCACCTCCTCCATCTGGACTGCCTTGCACCTGGCCTCGCGATCCTCCAGGACGGCCCGCATCTGCCGCTGGTGCGTAGCAGCCGCGCTCGGCAGACCGAAAGGCATGCGAACGTAGCTGTGAGGAGGGCCCTCGCACCGGCCAACGTGGGATGGCCAGAAGAGCTCCTAAGATGCGGCTCTATTGAGCCCTGGGATGTTGACGCAAATGCTCAGCTCACTGCCCTCGCTAGGGGAGGGAGCTATGCTGGGTGGAGCGAGGTGACGCTCGCCCCGCATGGCTCTCGCTTCCTGAAGCTCCTCGAACGCCTTGGTGATGAACTCCTGAGCACCTGGCATCTCGCGCCCTGCGCTCCTCTCATGGAAGCGCGTGTTGAAGCACGCCTCCACATGGTGCCCGAACGCCTCCCTTGCGATGCTGGCCAGGTCAGAGGCCCTCCAGAGGAGAGCCCCCGAGCCCAACCTAAGAGGGGCGCCGGGCGCGTCTTCCTATGCGAGAGGGGAAGGCATCCCGTCCGTGGGCGCGAGACCTGAGGCACGACCGTTAGATGCCCCATCCTCTTGAGATCCTCGGCGAAGCAGCTGCTTCTTCTTCTTGGAACGACCTCCAGGGGGTAACGGTGCCTTCGTCATCCGGTTCTCGACCGCTGCAACCTGGTACACGCACTCGAGGGAGCACACCGCATCTTTTTCGTTGCAGGCGACCATGATTATGCCGCCGCTCCCGGGCATCTTGATGACATTGTAGTCGTGGTGAGTCATGGCCATGAACTTGGCCAGGGCTGGATATCCAAGGATGGCGTTGTACGGGAGGCAAATGTGGGCGACATTGAAGTCGATGAGCTCAGTGTGATAGTTGTCGCGCTTGCCAAAGGTGATGGGAAGGCGGATCTGCTCTAATGGGACGGTGGAGCCATCGGTCACTCCCGAGAAGGGCTTGGTAGGCTGAAGCTGGTCGTACGCCTCCTGGAGCGTGTCGAACGTGTAACGCCCGGATAATCGTGCTACAGTAATCCAACGCTAATCATGCCACGTCACCATGGTTACTGTTGATAATCTACCGTTAGTCCAAAACCGAGTCAAATTCAAAAATTAAAATAAAGTTAAATTATAAAAGTTTTCAAAAGTTAAAACTAAAATGTTCGGGCAGTACCTTAATTTGCATATCTAATTATGGTGTAATAAACATATTTTTATAAAGTGCCTAAGTGCTTTAAACTAAATAAAACAAAAAAGAGAAATAAATAAAAGAAAAAGGGAAAAGACAAAACAACAAAAAAAAACGAAAGAGGCAGACCCCCCACTGGGCCAATTGTGGCCGAGCTGGCCAGCCCAACTGGGTAAAGGCCTAGCCGACTGGCCCAGCCGGCCACCCCCCACTACCCCTTATCCACTGCCTCCCCCAAACCCTAACCACCCCGTCGCCCCACTCCCCCCCCCCACGACGCCACCTCTCCCCCTCCCGATCCAGATTGGATCGGGAT